>NW_028153888.1:12500-263422 GCF_964211835.1 Anser anser | reverse complement strand
TGGCACCACTGGGGATGCAGTACAGTGACTCCAGAGAGTGAACTGGCACCACTGGGGATGCACTGCAGTGAGTCCACAGAGTGCACTGGCACCACTGGGGATGCAGTGCAGTGAGTGCAGAGAGTACACTGGCACCACTGGGGATGTACTGCAGTGAGTCCAGAGAGTGCACTGGCACCACTGGGGATGCAGTGCAGTGAGTCCAGAGAGTGCACTGGCACCACTGGTGATGCAGTACAGTGAGTCCACAGAGTGCACTGGCACCACTGGGGATGCACTGCAGAGACTCCAGAGAGTGCACTGGCACCACTGGGGATGCACTGCAGTGACTCTAGAGAGTGCACCGGCACCACTGGGGATGCAGTGCAGTGAGTCCAGAGAGTGCACTGGCACCACTGGGGAAGCACTGCAGTGACTCCAGAGAGTGCACTGGCACCACTGGGGATGCAGAGCAGTGAGTCCAGAGAGTGCACTGGCACCACTGGTGATGCAGTGCAGTGAGTCCAGAGAGTGCACTGGCACCACTGGGGATGCAGTGCAGTGAGTCCAGAGAGAGCACTGGCACCACTGGGGATGCAGTGCAGTGAGTCCAGAGAGTGCACTGGCACCACTGGGGATGCAGTGCAGTGAGTCCAGAGAGTGCACTGGCACCACAGGGTATGCAGTGCAGTGAGTCCACAGAGTGCACTGGCACCACTGGGGATGCAGTGCTGTAAGTCCAGAGAGTGCACTGGCACCACTGGGGATGCAGTGCAGTGAGTCCAGAGAGTGCACTGGCACCACTGGGGATGCAGTGCGGTGAGTCCAGAGAGTGCACTGGCACCACTGGGGATGCAGTACAGTGAGTCCACAGAGTGCACTGGCACCACTGGGGATGCACTGCAGAGACTCCAGAGAGTGCACTGGCACCACTGGGGATGCACTGCAGTGACTATAGAGAGTGCACCGGCACCACTGGGGATGCAGTGCAGTGAGTCCAGAGAGTGCACTGGCACCACTGGGGAAGCACTGCAGTGACTCCAGAGAGTGCACTGGCACCACTGGGGATGCAGTGCAGTGAGTCCAGAGAGTGCACTGGCACCACTGGGGATGCAGCGCAATGACTACAGAGAGTGCACTGGCACCACTGGGGATGCAGTGCAGTGAGTCCAGAGAGTGCACTGGCACCACTGGGGATGCAGTGCAGTGAGAAGTCCATAGAGTGCACTGGCACCACTGGGGATGCAGTGCAGTGAGTCCAGAGAGTGCACTGGCACCACTGGGGATGCAGTGCAGTGAGTCCAGAGAGTGCACTGGCACCACTGGGGATGCAGTGCAGTGAGTCCAGAGAGTGCACTGGCACCACTGGGGATGCAGTGCAGTGAGTCCAGAGAGTGCACTGGTACCACTGGGGATGCAGTGCAGTGAGTCCAGAGAGTGCACTGGCACCACTGGGGATGCACTGCAGTGAGTCCAGAGAGTGCACTGGCACCACTGGGGATGCAGTGAAGTGAGTCCAGAGAGTGCAGTGGCACCACTGGGGATGCCGTGCAGTGAGTGCAGAGAGTGCACTGGCACCACTGGGGATGCACTGCAGTGAGTCCAGAGAGTGCACTGGCACCACTGGGGATGCAGTGCAGTGAGTCCAGAGAGTGCACTGGCACCACTGGGAATGCAGTGCGGTGAGTCCAGAGAGTGCACTGGCACCACTGGGGATGCAGTGCAGTGAGTCCAGAGAGTGCACTGGCACCACTGGGGATGCAGTGCTGTAAGTCCAGAGAGTGCACTGGCACCACTGGGGATGCAGTGCAGTGAGTCCAGAGAGTGCACTGGCACCACTGGGGATGCAGCGCAATGACTACAGAGAGTGCACTGGCACCACTGGGGATGCAGTGCAGTGAGTCCAGAGAGTGCACTGGCACCACTGGGGGTGCAGTGCAGTGAGTCCAGAGAGTGCACTGGCACCACTGGGGATGCACTGCAGTGAGTCCAGGGAGTGCACTGGCACCACTGGGGATGCACTGCAGTGAGTCCAGAGAGTGCACTGGCACCACTGGGGATGCAGTACAGTGAGTCCACAGAGTGCACTGGCACCACTGGGGATGCACTGCAGAGATTCCAGAGAGTGCACTGGCACCACTGGGGAAGCACTGCAGTGACTCCAGAGAGTGCACTGGCACCACTGGGGATGCACTGCAGTGAGTCCAGAGAGTGCACTGGCACCACTGGGGATGCAGTGCGGTGAGTCCAGAGAGTGCACTGGCGCCACTGTGGATGCACTGCAGTGACTCCAGAGAGTGCACTGGCACCACTGGGGATGCAGTGCAGTGAGTCCAGAGAGTGCACTGGATCAATTGGGGATGCAGTTCAGTTAGACCAGAGAGTGCACTGGCACCACTGGGGATGCACTGCAGTGAGTCCAGAGAGTGCACTGGCACCACTGGGGATGCAGTGCAGTGAGTCCAGAGAGTGCACTGGCACCTTGGGGATGCAGTGCGGTGAGTCCACAGAGTGCACTGGCACCACTGGGGATGCACTGCAGTGACTCCAGAGAGTGCAGTGGCACCACTGGGGATGCAGTGCAGTGAGTCCAGAGAGTGCACTGGATCAATTGGGGATGCAGTTCTGTTAGTCCAGAGGGTGCACTGGCACCACTGGGGATGCAGTGCAGTGAGTCCAGAGAGAGCACTGGCACCACTGGGGATGCAGTACAGTGACTCCAGAGAGTGAACTGGCACCACTGGGGATGCACTGCAGTGAGTCCAGAGAGTGCACTGGCACCACTGGGGATGCACTGCAGTGAGTGCAGAGAGTACACTGGCACCATTGGGGATGTACTGCAGTGAGTCCAGAGTGTGCACTGGCACCACTGGGGATGCAGTGCAGTGAGTCCAGAGAGTGCACTGGATCAATTGGGGATGCAGTTCAGTTAGTCCAGAGAGTGCACTGGCACCACTGGGGATGCACTGCAGAGACTCCAGAGAGTGCACTGGCACCACTGGGGATGCACTGCAGTGACTCTAGAGAGTGCACCGGCACCACTGGGGATGCAGTGCAGTGAGTCCAGAGAGTGCACTGGCACCACTGGGGAAGCACTGCAGTGACTCCAGAGAGTGCACTGGCACCACTGGGGATGCAGAGCAGTGAGTCCAGAGAGTGCACTGGCACCACTGGGGATGCAGTGCAGTGAGTCCAGAGAGAGCACTGGCACCACTGGGGATGCAGTGCAGTGAGTCCAGAGAGTGCACTGGCACCACTGGGGATGCAGTGCAGTGAGTCCAGAGAGTGCACTGGCACCACAGGGTATGCAGTGCAGTGAGTCCACAGAGTGCACGGGCACCACTGGGGATGCAGTGCTGTAAGTCCAGAGAGTGCACTGGCACCACTGGGGATGCAGTGCAGTGAGTCCAGAGAGTGCACTGGCACCACTGGGGATGCAGTGCGGTGAGTCCAGAGAGTGCACTGGTACCACTAAGGATGCAGTACAGTGAGTCCACAGAGTGCACTGGCACCACTGGGGATGCACTGCAGAGACTCCAGAGAGTGCACTGGCACCACTGGGGATGCACTGCAGTGACTCTAGAGAGTGCACCGGCACCACTGGGAATGCAGTGCAGTGAGTCCAGAGAGTGCACTGGCACCACTGGGGAAGCACTGCAGTGACTCCAGAGAGTGCACTGGCACCACTGGGGATGCAGTGCAGTGAGTCCAGAGAGTGCACTGGCACCACTGGGGATGCAGCGCAATGACTACAGAGAGTGCACTGGCACCACTGGGGATGCAGTGCAGTGAGTCCAGAGAGTGCACTGGCACCACTGGGGATGCAGTGCAGTGAGAAGTCCATAGAGTGCACTGGCACCACTGGGGATGCACTGCAGTGAGTCCAGAGAGTGCACTGGCACCACTGGGGATGCACTGCAGTGAGTCCAGAGAGTGCACTGGCACCACTGTGGATGCAGTACAGTGAGTCCACAGAGTGCACTGGCACCACTGGGGATGCACTGCAGAGACTCCAGAGAGTGCACTGGCACCACTGGGGATGCACTGCAGTGACTCTAGAGAGTGCACCGGCACCACTGGGGATGCAGTGCAGTGAGTCCACAGAGTGCACTGGCACCACTGGGGATGCACTGCAGAGACTCCAGAGAGTGCACTGGCACCACTAGGGATGCACTGCAGTGACTCTAGAGAGTGCACCGGCACCACTGGGGATGCAGTGCAGTGAGTCCAGAGAGTGCACTGGCACCACTGGGGAAGCACTGCAGTGACTCCAGAGAGTGCACTGGCAGCACTGGGGATGCAGTGCAGTGAGTCCAGAGAGTGCACTGGCACCACTGGGGATGCAGCGCAATGACTACAGAGAGTGCACTGGCACCACTGGGGATGCAGTGCAGTGAGTCCAGAGAGTGCACTGGCACCACTGGGGATGCAGTGCAGTGAGAAGTCCATAGAGTGCACTGGCACCACTGGGGATGCACTGCAGTGAGTCCAGAGAGTGCACTGGCACCACTGGGGATGCACTGCAGTGAGTCCACAGAGTGCACTGGCACCACTGGGGATGCACTGCAGAGACTCCAGACAGTGCACTGGCACCACTGGTGATGCAGTGCAGTGAGTCCAGAGAGTGCACTGGCACCACTGGGGATGCAGTGCAGTGAGTCCAGAGAGTGCACTGGCACCACTGGGGATGCAGTGCAGTGAGTCCAGAGAGTGCACTGGCACCACTGGGGATGCAGTGCAGTGAGCCCAGAGAGTGCACTGGCACCACAGGGGATGCAGTGCAGTGAGTCCAGAGAGTGCACTGGCACCACTGGGGATGCAGTGCAGTGAGTCCAGAGAGTGCACTGGCACCACTGGGGATGCAGTGAAGTGAGTCCAGAGAGTGCAGTGGCACCACTGGGGATGCAGTGCAGTGAGTCCAGAGAGTGCACTGGCACCACTGGGGATGCAGTGCAGTGAGAAGTCCATAGAGTGCACTGGCACCACTGGGGATGCACTGCAGTGAGTCCAGAGAGTGCACTGGCACCACTGGGGATGCACTGCAGTGAGTCCAGAGAGTGCACTGGCACCACTGGGGATGCAGTACCGTGAGTCCACAGAGTGCACTGGCACCACTGGGGATGCACTGCAGAGACTCCAGAGAGTGCACTGGCACCACTGGGGATGCAGTGCAGTGAGTCCAGAGAGTGCACTGGCACCACTGGGGATGCACTGCAGTGAGTCCAGAAAGTGCACTGGCACCACTGGGGATGCAGTGCAGTGACTCCAGAGAGTGCACTGGCACCACTGGGGATGCAGTGCAGTGAGTCCAGAGAGTGCACTGGCACCACTGGGGATGCAGCGCAATGACTACAGAGAGTGCACTGGCACCACTGGGGATGCAGTGCAGTGAGTCCAGAGAGTGCACTGGCACCACTGGGGATGCAGTGCAGTGAGTCCAGAGAGTGCACTGGCACCACTGGGGATGCAGCGCAATGACTACAGAGAGTGCACTGGCACCACTGGGGATGCAGTGCAGTGAGTCCAGAGAGTGCACTGGCACCACTGGGAATGCAGTGCAGTGAGAAGTCCAGAGAGTGCACTGGCACCACTGGGGATGCAGTGCAGTGAGTCCAGAGAGTGCACTGGCACCACTGGGGATGCACTGCAGTGAGTCCAGAGAGTGCACTGGCACCACTGTGGATGCAGTACAGTGAGTCCACAGAGTGCACTGGCACCACTGGGGATGCACTGCAGAGACTCCAGAGAGTGCACTGGCACCACTGGGGATGCAGTGCAGTGAGTGCAGAGAGTGCACTGGCACCACTGGGGATGCACTGCAGTGAGTCCAGAGAGTGCACTGGCACCACTGGGGATGCAGTGCAGTGAGTCCAGAGAGTGCACTGGCACCACTGGGGATGCAGTGCAGTGAGTCCAGAGAGTGCACTGGCACCACTGGGGATGCACTGCAGTGAGTCCAGAGAGTGCACTGGCACCACTGGGGATGCAGTGCGGTGAGTCCAGAGAGTGCAGTGGCACCACTGGGGATGCAGTGCAGTGAGTGCAGAGAGTGCACTGGCACCACTGGGGATGCACTGCAGTGATTCCAGAGAGTGCACTGGCACCACTGGGGATGCAGTGCATTGAGTCCAGAGAGTGCACTGGCACCACTGGGGATGCAGTGCAGTGAGTCCAGAGAGTGCACTGGCACCACTGGGAATGCAGTGCGCTGAGTCCAGAGAGTGCACTGGCACCACTGGGGATGCAGTGCTGTAAGTCCAGAGAGTGCACTGGCACCACTGGGGATGCAGTGCTGTGAGTCCAGAGAGTGCACTGGCACCACTGGGGATGCAGTGCGGTGAGTCCAGAGAGTGCACTGGCACCACTGGGGATGCAGTACAGTGAGTCCAGAGAGTGCACTGGCACCACTGGGGATGCACTGCAGAGACTCCAGAGAGTGCACTGGCACCACTGGGGATGCACTGCAGTGACTCTAGAGAGTGCACCGGCACCACTGGGGATGCAGTGCAGTGAGTCCAGAGAGTGCACTGGCACCACTGGGGAAGCACTGCAGTGACTCCAGAGAGTGCACTGGCACCACTGGGGATGCAGTGCAGTGAGTCCAGAGAGTGCACTGGCACCACTGGGGATGCAGCGCAATGACTACAGAGAGTGCACTGGCACCACTGGGGATGCAGTGCAGTGAGTCCAGAGAGTGCACTGGCACCACTGGGGGTGCAGTGCTGTGAGTCCAGAGAGTGCACTGGCACCACTGGGGATGCACTGCAGTGAGTCCAGAGAGTGCACTGGCACCACTGGGGATGCACTGCAGTGAGTCCAGAGAGTGCACTGGCACCACTGGGGATGCAGTACAGTGAGTCCACAGAGTGCACTGGCACCACTGGGGATGCACTGCAGAGACTCCAGACAGTGCACTGGCACCACTGGTGATGCAGTGCAGTGAGTCCAGAGAGTGCACTGGCACCACTGGGGATGCAGTGCAGTGAGTCCAGAGAGTGCACTGGCACCACTGGGGATGCAGTGCAGTGAGTCCAGAGAGTGCACTGGCACCACTGGGGATGCAGTGCAGTGAGCCCAGAGAGTGCACTGGCACCACAGGGGATGCAGTGCAGTGAGTCCAGAGAGTGCACTGGCACCACTGGGGATGCAGTGCAGTGAGTCCAGAGAGTGCACTGGCACCACTGGGGATGCAGTGAAGTGAGTCCAGAGAGTGCAGTGGCACCACTGGGGATGCAGTGCAGTGAGTCCAGAGAGTGCACTGGCACCACTGGGGATGCAGTGCAGTGAGAAGTCCATAGAGTGCACTGGCACCACTGGGGATGCACTGCAGTGAGTCCAGAGAGTGCACTGGCACCACTGGGGATGCACTGCAGTGAGTCCAGAGAGTGCACTGGCACCACTGGGGATGCAGTACCGTGAGTCCACAGAGTGCACTGGCACCACTGGGGATGCACTGCAGAGACTCCAGAGAGTGCACTGGCACCACTGGGGATGCAGTGCAGTGAGTCCAGAGAGTGCACTGGCACCACTGGGGATGCACTGCAGTGAGTCCAGAAAGTGCACTGGCACCACTGGGGATGCAGTGCAGTGACTCCAGAGAGTGCACTGGCACCACTGGGGATGCAGTGCAGTGAGTCCAGAGAGTGCACTGGCACCACTGGGGATGCAGCGCAATGACTACAGAGAGTGCACTGGCACCACTGGGGATGCAGTGCAGTGAGTCCAGAGAGTGCACTGGCACCACTGGGGATGCAGTGCAGTGAGTCCAGAGAGTGCACTGGCACCACTGGGGATGCAGCGCAATGACTACAGAGAGTGCACTGGCACCACTGGGGATGCAGTGCAGTGAGTCCAGAGAGTGCACTGGCACCACTGGGAATGCAGTGCAGTGAGAAGTCCAGAGAGTGCACTGGCACCACTGGGGATGCAGTGCAGTGAGTCCAGAGAGTGCACTGGCACCACTGGGGATGCACTGCAGTGAGTCCAGAGAGTGCACTGGCACCACTGTGGATGCAGTACAGTGAGTCCACAGAGTGCACTGGCACCACTGGGGATGCACTGCAGAGACTCCAGAGAGTGCACTGGCACCACTGGGGATGCAGTGCAGTGAGTGCAGAGAGTGCACTGGCACCACTGGGGATGCACTGCAGTGAGTCCAGAGAGTGCACTGGCACCACTGGGGATGCAGTGCAGTGAGTCCAGAGAGTGCACTGGCACCACTGGGGATGCAGTGCAGTGAGTCCAGAGAGTGCACTGGCACCACTGGGGATGCACTGCAGTGAGTCCAGAGAGTGCACTGGCACCACTGGGGATGCAGTGCGGTGAGTCCAGAGAGTGCAGTGGCACCACTGGGGATGCAGTGCAGTGAGTGCAGAGAGTGCACTGGCACCACTGGGGATGCAGTGCAGTGATTCCAGAGAGTGCACTGGCACCACTGGGGATGCAGTGCATTGAGTCCAGAGAGTGCACTGGCACCACTGGGGATGCAGTGCAGTGAGTCCAGAGAGTGCACTGGCACCACTGGGAATGCAGTGCGCTGAGTCCAGAGAGTGCACTGGCACCACTGGGGATGCAGTGCTGTAAGTCCAGAGAGTGCACTGGCACCACTGGGGATGCAGTGCTGTGAGTCCAGAGAGTGCACTGGCACCACTGGGGATGCAGTGCGGTGAGTCCAGAGAGTGCACTGGCACCACTGGGGATGCAGTACAGTGAGTCCAGAGAGTGCACTGGCACCACTGGGGATGCACTGCAGAGACTCCAGAGAGTGCACTGGCACCACTGGGGATGCACTGCAGTGACTCTAGAGAGTGCACCGGCACCACTGGGGATGCAGTGCAGTGAGTCCAGAGAGTGCACTGGCACCACTGGGGAAGCACTGCAGTGACTCCAGAGAGTGCACTGGCACCACTGGGGATGCAGTGCAGTGAGTCCAGAGAGTGCACTGGCACCACTGGGGATGCAGCGCAATGACTACAGAGAGTGCACTGGCACCACTGGGGATGCAGTGCAGTGAGTCCAGAGAGTGCACTGGCACGACTGGGGGTGCAGTGCTGTGAGTCCAGAGAGTGCACTGGCACCACTGGGGATGCACTGCAGTGAGTCCAGAGAGTGCACTGGCACCACTGGGGATGCACTGCAGTGAGTCCAGAGAGTGCACTGGCACCACTGGGGATGCAGTACAGTGAGTCCACAGAGTGCACTGGCACCACTCTGGATGCAGTGCGGTGAGTCCAGAGAGTGCACTGGCGCCACTGTGGATGCACTGCAGTGACTCCAGAGAGTGCACTGGCACCACTCTGGATGCAGTGCAGTGAGTCCAGAGAGTGCACTGGATCAATTGGTGATGCAGTTCAGTTAGACCAGAGAGTGCACTGGCACCACTGGGGATGCAGTGCAGTGAGTCCAGAGAGTGCAGTGGCACCACTGGGGATGCAGTGCAGTGAGTCCAGAGAGTGCACTGGATCAATTGGGGATGCAGTTCAGTTAGTCCAGAGGGTGCACTGGCACCACTGGGGATGCACTGCAGTGAGTCCAGAGAGTGCACTGGCACCACTGGGGATGCAGTACAGTGACTCCAGAGAGTGAACTGGCACCACTGGGGATGCACTGCAGTGAGTCCAGAGAGTGCACTGGCACCACTGGGGATGCACTGCAGTGAGTGCAGAGAGTACACTGGCACCATTGGGGATGTACTGCAGTGAGTCCGGAGAGTGCACTGGCACCACTGGGGATGCAGTGCAGTGAGTCCAGAGAGTGCACTGGCACCACTGGTGATGCAGTACAGTGAGTCCACAGAGTGCACTGGCACCACTGGGGATGCACTGCAGAGACTCCAGAGAGTGCACTGGCACCACTGGGGATGCAGTGCAGTGACTCTAGAGAGTGCACCGGCACCACTGGGGATGCAGTGCAGTGAGTCCAGAGAGTGCACTGGCACCACTGGGGAAGCACTGCAGTGAGTCCAGAGAGTGCACTGGCACCACTGGGGATGCAGAGCAGTGAGTCCAGAGAGTGCACTGGCACCACTGGGGATGCAGTGCAGTGAGTCCAGAGAGTGCACTGGCACCACTGGGGATGCAGTGCAGTGGGTCCAGAGAGAGCACTGGCACCACTGGGGATGCAGTGCAGTGAGTCCAGAGAGTGCACTGGCACCACTGGGGATGCAGTGCAGTGAGTCCAGAGAGTGCACTGGCACCACAGGGTATGCAGTGCAGTGAGTCCAGAGAGTGCACTGTCACCACTGGGGATGCACTGCAGTGAGTCCAGAGAGTGCACTGGCACCACTGGGGATGCAGTGCAGTGAGTCCAGAGAGTGCACTGGCACCACTGGGGATGCAGTGCGGTGAGTCCAGGGAGTGCACTGGCACCACTGGGGATGCAGTACAGTGAGTCCACAGAGTGCACTGGCACCACTGGGGATGCACTGCAGAGACTCCAGAGAGTGCACTGGCACCACTGGGGATGCACTGCAGTGACTCTAGAGAGTGCACCGGCACCACTGGGGATGCAGTGCAGTGAGTCCAGAGAGTGCACTGGCACCACTGGGGAAGCACTGCAGTGACTCCAGAGAGTGCACTGGCACCACTGGGGATGCAGTGCAGTGAGTCCAGAGAGTGCACTGGCACCACTGGGGATGCAGCGCAATGACTACAGAGAGTGCACTGGCACCACTGGGGATGCAGTGCAGTGAGTCCAGAAAGTGCACTGGCACCACTGGGGATGCAGTGCAGTGAGAAGTCCATAGAGTGCACTGGCACCACTGGGGATGCACTGCAGTGAGTCCAGAGAGTGCACTGGCACCACTGGGGATGCACTGCAGTGAGTCCAGAGAGTGCACTGGCACCACTGGGGATGCAGTACAGTGAGTCCACAGAGTGCACTGGCACCACTGGGGATGCACTGCAGAGACTCCAGAGAGTGCACTGGCACCACTGGGGATGCAGTGCAGTGAGTCCAGAGAGTGCACTGGCACCACTGGGGATGCACTGCAGTGAGTCCAGAGAGTGCACTGGCACCACTGGGGATGCAGTGCAGTGAGTCCAGAGAGTGCACTGGCACCACTGGGGATGCACTGCAGTGAGTCCAGAGAGTGCACTGGCACCACTGGGGATGCACTGCAGTGAGTCCAGAGAGTGCACTGGCACCACTGGGGATGCAGTGAAGTGAGTCCAGAGAGTGCAGTGGCACCACTGGGGATGCAGTGCAGTGAGTGCAGAGAGTGCACTGGCACCACTGGGGATGCAGTGCAGTGATTCCTGAGAGTGCACTGGCACCACTGGGGATGCAGTGCAGTGAGTCCAGAGAGTGCACTGGCACCACTGGGGATGCAGTGCAGTGACTCCAGAGAGTGCACTGGCACCACTGGGGATGCAGTACGGTGAGTCCAGAGAGTGAACTGGCACCACTGGGGAAGCACTGGAGTGACTCCAGAGAGTGCACTGGCACCACTGGGGATGCAGTGCAGTGAGTCCAGAGAGTGCACTGGCACCACTGGGGATGCAGCGCAATGACTACAGAGAGTGCACTGGCACCACTGGGGATGCAGTGCAGTGAGTCCAGAAAGTGCACTGGCACCACTGGGGATGCAGTGCAGTGAGAAGTCCATAGAGTGCACTGGCACCACTGGGGATGCACTGAAATGACTCCAGAGAGTGCACTGGCACCACTGGGGATGCACTGCAGTGAGTCCAGAGAGTGCACTGGCAGCACAGTGGATGCAGTACAGTGAGTCCACAGAGTGCACTGGCACCACTGGGGATGCACTGCAGAGACTCCAGAGAGTGCACTGGCACCACTGGGGATGCAGTGCAGTGAGTCCAGAGAGTGCACTGGCACCACTGGGGATGCACTGCAGTGAGTCCAGAGAGTGCACTGGCACCACTGGGGATGCAGTGCAGTGAGTCCAGAGAGTGCACTGGCACCACTGGGGATGCACTGCAGTGAGTCCAGAGAGTGCACTGGCACCACTGGGGATGCACTGCAGTGAGTCCAGAGAGTGCACTGGCACCACTGGGGATGCAGTGAAGTGAGTCCAGAGAGTGCAGTGGCACCACTGGGGATGCAGTGCAGTGAGTGCAGAGAGTGCACTGGCACCACTGGGGATGCAGTGCAGTGATTCCTGAGAGTGCACTGGCACCACTGGGGATGCAGTGCAGTGAGTCCAGAGAGTGCACTGGCACCACTGGGGATGCAGTGCAGTGACTCCAGAGAGTGCACTGGCACCACTGGGGATGCAGTACGGTGAGTCCAGAGAGTGCACTGGCACCACTGGGGATGCACTGCAGTGAGTCCAGAGAGTGCACTGGCACAACTGGGGATGCAGTGCGGTGAGTCCAGAGAGTGCACTGGCACCACTGGGGATGCAGTACAGTGAGTCCAGAGAGTGCACTGACACCACTGGGGATGCACTGCAGAGACTCCAGAGAGTGCACTGGCACCACTGGGGATGCACTGCAGTGACTCTAGAGAGTGCACCGGCACCACTGGGGATGCAGTGCAGTGAGTCCAGAGAGTGCATTGGCACCACTGGGGAAGCACTGCAGTGACTCCAGAGAGTGCACTGGCACCACTGGGGACGCAGTGCAGTGAGTCCAGAGAGTGCACTGGCACCACTGGGGATGCAGCGCAATGACTACAGAGAGTGCACTGGCACCACTGGGGATGCAGTGCAGTGAGTCCAGAGAGTGCACTGGCACCACTGGGGGTGCAGTGCAGTGAGTCCATAGAGTGCACTGGCACAATTGGTAATGTACTGCAGTGAGTCCAGAGAGTGCACTGGCACCACTGGGGATGCACTGCAGTGAGTCCAGAGAGTGCACTGGCACCACTGGGGATGCAGTACAGTGAGTCCACAGAGTGCAATGGCACCACTGGGGATGCACTGCAGAGACTCCAGAGAGTGCACTGGCACCACTGGGGATGCAGTGCAGTGAGTCCAGAGAGTGCACTGGCACCACTGGGGATGCACTGCAGTGAGTCCAGAGAGTGCACTGGCACCAATGGGAATGCACTGCTGTGAGCCCAGAGAGTGCACTGGAACCACTGGGGATGCACTGCAGTGAGTCCAGAGAGTGCACTGGCACCACTGGGGATGCAGTGTAGTGAGTGCAGAGAGTGCACTGGCACCTTGGGGATGCAGTGCAGTGAGTCCAGAGAGTGCATTGGCACCACTGGGGATGCACTGCAGTGAGTCCAGAGAGTGCACTGGCACCACTGGGGATGCACTGCAGTGAGTCCATAGAGTGCACTGGCACCACTGGGGATGCACTGAAATGACTCCAGAGAGTGCACTGGCCCCACTGGGGATGCAGTGCAGTGAGTCCAGAGAGTGCACTGGTACCACTGGGGATGCAGCGCAATGACTACAGAGAGTGCACTGGCACCACTGGGGATGCAGTGCTGTGAGTCCAGAGAGTGCACTGGCACCACTGGGGATGCAGTGCAGTGAGTCCAGAGAGTGCACTGGCACCACTGGGGATGCACTGTAGTGAGTCCAGAGAGTGCACTGGCACCACTGGGGATGCAGTGCAGTGAGTCCAGAGAGTGCAGTGGCACCACTCTGGATGCAGTGCGGTGAGTCCAGAGAGTGCACTGGCGCCACTGTGGATGCAGTACAGTGAGTCCACAGAGTGCACTGGCACCACTGGGGATGCACTGCAGTGAGTCCAGAGAGTGCACTGGCACCACTGGGGATGCACTGTAGTGAGTCCAGAGAGTGCACTGGCACCACTGGGGATGCAGTGCAGTGAGTCCAGAGAGTGCAGTGGCACCACTCTGGATGCAGTGCGGTGAGTCCAGAGAGTGCACTGGCGCCACTGTGGATGCAGTACAGTGAGTCCACAGAGTGCACTGGCACCACTGGGGATGCACTGCAGTGAGTCCAGAGAGTGCACTGGCACCACTGGGGATGCAGTGCAGTGAGTCCAGAGAGTGCACTGGATCAACTGGGGATGCAGTTCATTTAGTCCAGAGAGTACACTGGCACCACTGGGGATGCAGTGCAGTGAGTCCAGAGAGTGCACTGGCACCACTGGGGATGCAGTACAGTGACTCCAGAGAGTGAACAGGCACCACTGGGGATGCACTGCAGTGAGTCCAGAGAGTGCACTGGCACCACTGGGGATGCACTGCAGTGAGTGCAGAGAGTACACTGGCACCATTGGGGATGTACTGCAGTGAGTCCAGAGAGTGCACTGGCACCACTGGGGATGCAGTGCAGTGAGTCCAGAGAGTGCACTGGCACCACTGGGGATGCACTGCAGTGAGTCCAGAGAGTACACTGGCACCATTGGGGATGTACTGCAGTGAGTCCAGAGAGTGCACTGGCACCACTGGGGATGCAGTACAGTGAGTCCACAGAGTGCACTGGCACCACTGGGGATGCACTGCAGAGACTCCAGAGAGTGCACTGGCACAACTGGTGATGCACTGCAGTGACTCTAGAGAGTGCACCGGCACCACTGGGCATGCAGTGCAGTGAGTCCAGAGAGTGCACTGGCACCACTGGGGAAGCACTGCAGTGACTCCAGAGAGTGCACTGGCACCACTGGGGATGCAGCGCAATGACTACAGAGAGTGCACTGGCACCACTGGGGATGCAGTGCAGTGAGTCCAGAGAGTGCACTGGCACCACTGGGGATGCAGCGCAGTGAGTCCAGAGAGTGCACTGGCACCACTGGAGATGCAGTGCAGTGAGTCCAGAGAGTGCACTGGCACCACTGGGGATGCAGTGCGGTGAGTCCAGAGAGTGCACCGGCACCACTGGGGATGCAGTGCAGTGAGTCCAGAGAGTGCACTGGCACCACTCGGGATGCAGTGCAGTGAGTCCAGAGAGTGCACTGGCACCACTGGGGATGCAGTGCAGTGAGTCCAGAGAGTGCACTGGCACCACTGGGAATGCAGCGCAATGACTCCAGAGAGTGCACTGGCACCACTGGGGATGCAGTGCAGTGAGTCCAGAGAGTGCACTGGCACCACTGGGGATGCAGTGCAGTGAGTCCAGAGAGTGCACTGGCACCACTGGGGATGCAGTGCAGTGAGTCCAGAGAGAGCACTGGCACCACTGGGGATGCAGTGCAGTGAGTCCAGAGAGTGCACTGGCACCACTGGGGATGCAGTGCAGTGAGTCCAGAGAGTGCACTGGCACCACTGGTGATGCAGTACAGTGAGTCCACAGAGTGCACTGGCACCACTGGGGATGCACTGCAGAGACTCCAGAGAGTGCACTGGCACCACTGGGGATGCACTGCAGTGACTCTAGAGAGTGCACCGGCACCACTGGGGATGCAGTGCAGTGAGTCCAGAGAGTGCACTGGCACCACTGGGGAAGCACTGCAGTGAGTCCAGAGAGTGCACTGGCACCACTGGGGATGCAGAGCAGTGAGTCCAGAAAGTGCACTGGCACCACTGGTGATGCAGTGCAGTGAGTCCAGAGAGTGCACTGGCACCACTGGGGATGCAGTGCAGTGAGTCCAGAGAGAGCACTGGCACCACTGGGGATGCAGTGCAGTGAGTCCAGAGAGTGCACTGGCACCACTGGGGATGCAGTGCAGTGAGTCCAGAGAGTGCACTGGCACCACAGGGTATGCAGTGCAGTGAGTCCACAGAGTGCACTGGCACCACTGGGGATGCAGTGCAGTGAGTCCAGAGAGTGCACTGGCACCACTGGGGATGCAGTGCAGTGAGTCCACAGAGTGCACTGGCACCACTGGGGATGCAGTGCGGTGAGTCCAGGGAGTGCACTGGCACCACTGGGGATGCAGTACAGTGAGTCCACAGAGTGCACTGGCACCACTGGGGATGCACTGCAGAGACTCCAGAGAGTGCACTGGCACCACTGGGGATGCACTGCAGTGACTCTAGAGAGTGCAGGGGCACCACTGGGGATGCAGTGCAGTGAGTCCAGAGAGTGCACTGGCACCACTGGGGAAGCACTGCAGTGAGTCCAGAGAGTGCACTGGCACCACTGGGGATGCAGTGCAGTGAGTCCAGAGAGAGCACTGGCACCACTGGGGATGCAGCGCAATGACTACAGAGAGTGCACTGGCACCACTGGGGATGCAGTGCAGTGAGTCCAGAAAGTGCACTGGCACCACTGGGGATGCAGTGCAGTGAGAAGTCCATAGAGTGCACTGGCACCACTGGGGATGCACTGCAGTGAGTCCAGAGAGTGCACTGGCACCACTGGGGATGCACTGCAGTGAGTCCAGAGAGTGCACTGGCACCACTGGGGATGCAGTACAGTGAGTCCACAGAGTGCACTGGCACCACTGGGGATGCACTGCAGAGACTCCAGAGAGTGCACTGGCACCACTGGGGATGCAGTGCAGTGAGTCCAGAGAGTGCACTGGCACCACTGGGGATGCACTGCAGTGAGTCCAGAGAGTGCACTGGCACCACTGGGGATGCAGTGCAGTGAGTCCAGAGAGTGCACTGGCACCACTGGGGATGCACTGCAGTGAGTCCAGAGAGTGCACTGGCACCACTGGGGATGCACTGCAGTGAGTCCAGAGAGTGCACTGGCACCACTGGGGGTGCAGTGCAGTGAGTCCAGAGAGTGCAGTGGCACCACTGGGGATGCAGTGCAGTGAGTGCAGAGAGTGCACTGGCACCACTGGAGATGCACTGCAGTGAGTCCAGAGAGTGCACTGGCACCACTGGGGATGCAGTACAGTGAGTCCAGAGAGTGCACTGGCACCACTGGGGATGCAGTGCGGTGAGTCCAGAGAGTGCACTGGCACCACCACTTGGGATGCAGTACAGTGAGTCCAGAGAGTGCACTGACACCACTGGGGATGCACTGCAGATACTCCAGAGAGTGCACTGGCACCACTGGGGATGCACTGCAGTGAGTCCAGAGAGTGCACCGGCACCACTAGGGATGCAGTGCAGTGAGTCCAGAGAGTGCACTGGCACCACTGGGGAAGCACTGCAGTGACTCCAGAGAGTGCACTGGCACCACTGGGGATGCAGTGCAGTGAGTCCAGAGAGTGCACTGGCACCACTGGGGATGCAGCGCAATGACTACAGAGAGTGCACTGGCACCACTGGGGATGCAGTGCAGTGAGTCCAGAGAGTGCACTGGCACCACTGGGGGTGCAGTGCAGTGAGTCCAGAGAGTGCACTGGCACCACTGGGGATGCACTGCAGTGAGTCCAGAGAGTGCACTGGCACCACTGGGGATGCACTGCAGTGAGTCCAGAGAGTGCACTGGCACCACTGGGGATGCAGTACAGTGAGTCCACAGAGTGCACTGGCACCACTGGGGATGCACTGCAGAGACTCCAGAGAGTGCACTGGCACCACTGGGGATGCACTGCAGTGAGTCCAGAGAGTGCACTGGCACCACTGGGGATGCAGTGCAGTGAGTCCAGAGAGTGCACTGGCACCAATGGGAATGCACTGCTGTGAGTCCAGAGAGTGCACTGGCACCACTGGGGATGCAGTGTAGTGAGTGCAGAGAGTGCACTGGCACCTTGGGGATGCAGTGCAGTGAGTCCAGAGAGTGCATTGGCACCACTGGGGATGCACTGCAGTGAGTCCAGAGAGTGCACTGCCACCACTGGGGATGCACTGCAGTGAGTCCATAGAGTGCACTGGCAACACTGGGGATGCACTGAAATGACTCCAGAGAGTGCACTGGCCCCACTGGGGATGCAGTGCAGTGAGTCCAGAGAGTGCACTGGTACCACTGGGGATGCAGCGCAATGACTACAGAGAGTGCACTGGCACCACTGGGGATGCAGTGCTGTGAGTCCAGAGAGTGCACTGGCACCACTGGGGATGCAGTGCAGTGAGTCCAGAGAGTGCACTGGCACCACTGGGGATGCACTGTAGTGAGTCCAGAGAGTGCACTGGCACCACTGGGGATGCAGTGCAGTGAGTCCAGAGAGTGCACTGGCACCACTCTGGATGCAGTGCGGTGAGTCCAGAGAGTGCACTGGCGCCACTGTGGATGCAGTACAGTGAGTCCACAGAGTGCACTGGCACCACTGGGGATGCACTGCAGTGAGTCCAGAGAGTGCACTGGCACCACTGGGGATGCACTGCAGTGAGTCCAGAGAGTACACTGGCACCATTGGGGATGTACTGCAGTGAGTCCAGAGAGTGCACTGGCACCACTGGGGATGCAGTGCAGTGATTCCTGAGAGTGCACTGGCACCACTGGGGATGCACTGCAGTGAGTCCAGAGAGTACACTGGCACCATTGGGGATGTACTGCAGTGAGTCCAGAGAGTGCACTGGCACCACTGGGGATGCAGTACAGTGAGTCCACAGAGTGCACTGGCACCACTGGGGATGCACTGCAGAGACTCCAGAGAGTGCACTGGCACAACTGGTGATGCACTGCAGTGACTCTAGAGAGTGCACCGGCACCACTGGGGATGCAGTGCAGTGAGTCCAGAGAGTGCACTGGCACCACTGGGGAAGCACTGCAGTGACTCCAAAGAGTGCACTGGCACCACTGGAGATGCAGCGCAATGACTACAGAGAGTGCACTGGCACCACTGGGGATGCAGTGCAGTGAGTCCAGAGAGTGCACTGGCACCACTGGGGATGCAGCGCAGTGAGTCCAGAGAGTGCACTGGCACCACTGGGGATGCAGTGCAGTGAGTCCAGAGAGTGCACTGGCACCACTGGGGATGCACTGCAGTGAGTCCAGAGAGTGCACTGGCACCACTGGGGATGCAGTGCGGTGAGTCCAGAGAGTGCACCGGCACCACTGGGGATGCAGTGCAGTGACTCCAGAGAGTGCACTGGCACCACTGGTGATGCACTGCAGTGAGTCCAGAGAGTGCACTGGCACCACAGGGGATGCAGCGCAATGACTACAGAGAGTGCACTGGCACCACTGGGGATGCAGTGCTGTGAGTCCAGAGAGTGCACTGGCACCACTGGGGATGCACTGCAGCGAGTCCCGAGAGTGCACTGGCACCACTGGGGATGCAGTGCAGTGAGTCCAGAGAGTGCACTGGCACCACTGGGGATGCAGTGCAGTGAGTCCAGAGAGTGCACTGGCACCACTGGGGATGCAGTGCAGTGAGTCCAGAGAGAGCACTGGCACCACTGGGGATGCAGTGCAGTGAGTCCAGAGAGTGCACTGGCACCACTGGGGATGCAGTGCAGTGAGTCCAGAGAGTGCACTGGCACCACTGGGATTGCAGTACAGTGAGTCCAGAGAGTGAACTGGCACCACTGGGGATGCAGTGCAGTGAGTCCAGAGAGTGCACTGGCACCACTGGGGATGCACTGCAGTGAGTCCAGAGAGTGCACTGGCACCACTGGGGATGCAGTGCAGTGAGTCCAGAGAGTGCACTGGCACCACTCTGGATGCAGTGCGGTGAGTCCAGAGAGTGCACTGGCGCCACTGTGGATGCACTGCAGTGAGTCCAGAGAGTGCACTGGCACCACTGGGGATGCACTGCAGTGAGTGCAGAGAGTACACTGGCACCATTGGGGATGTACTGCAGTGAGTCCAGAGAGTGCACTGGCACCACTGGGGATGCAGTGCAGTGAGTCCAGAGAGTGCACTGGCACCACTGGTGATGCAGTACAGTGAGTCCAGAGAGAGCACTGGCACCACTGGGGATGCACTGCAGAGACTCCAGAGAGTGCACTGGCACCACTGGGGATGCACTTCAGTGACTCTAGAGAGTGCACCGGCACCACTGGGGATGCAGTGCAGTGAGTCCAGAGAGTGCACTGGCACCACTGGAGACGCACTGCAGTGACTCCAGAGAGTGCACTGGCACCACTGGTGATGCAGAGCAGTGAGTCCAGAGAGTGCACTGGCACCACTGGGGATGCAGTGTAGTGAGTGCAGAGAGTGCATTGGCACCTTGGGGATGCAGTGCAGTGAGTCCAGAGAGTGCACTGGCACCACTGGGGATGCAGTGCAGTGAGTCCAGAGAGAGTACTGGCACCACTGGGGATGCAGTGCAGTGAGTCCAGAGAGTGCACTGGCACCACTGGGGATGCAGTGCAGTGAGTCCAGAGAGTGCACTGGCACCACTGGGAATGCAGTGCAGTGAGTCCAGAGAGTGCACTGGCACCACTGGGGATGCAGTGCAGTGAGTCCAGAGAGTGCACTGGCACCACTGGGGATGCACTGCAGTGAGTCCAGAGAGTGCACTGGCACCACTGGGGATGCAGTGCAGTGAGTCCAGAGAGTGCACTGGCACCACTGGGGATGCAGTGCAGTGAGTCCAGAGAGAGCACTGGCACCACTGGGGATGCAGTGCAGTGAGTCCAGAGAGTGCACTGGCACCACTGGGGATGCAGTGCAGTGAGTCCAGAGAGTGCACTGGCACCACTGGGGATGCACTGCAGTGAGTCCAGAGAGTGCACTGGCACCACTGGGGATGCAGTGCAGTGACTCCAGAGAGTGCACTGGCACCACTGGGGATGCACTGCAGTGAGTCCAGAGAGTGCACTGGCACCACTGGGGATGCAGTGTAGTGAGTGCAGAGAGTGCATTGGCACCTTGGGGATGCAGTGCAGTGAGTCCAGAGAGTGCATTGGCACCACTGGGGATGCACTGAAATGACTCCAGAGAGTGCACTGGATCAATTGGGGATGCAGTGCAGTGAGTCCAGAGAGTGCACTGGTACCACTGGGGATGCAGCGCAATGACTACAGAGAGTGCACTGGCACCACTGGGGATGCAGTGCAGTGAGTGCAGAGAGTGCACTGGCACCACTGGGGATGCAGTGCAGTGAGTCCAGAGAGTGCACTGGCACCACTGGGGATGCAGTGCAGTGAGTCCAGAGAGTGCACTGGCACCACTGGGGATGCACTGCAGTGAGTCCAGAGAGTGCACTGGCGCCACTGTGGATGCAGTACAGTGAGTCCAGAGAGTGCACTGGCACCACTGGGGATGCACTGCAGTGAGTCCAGAGAGTGCACTGGCACCACTGGGGATGCAGTGCATTGAGTCCAGAGAGTGCACTGGCTCCACTGGGGATGCAGTGCAGTGAGTCCAGAGAGTGCACTGGCACCACTGGGGATGCAGTACAGTGACTCCAGAGAGTGAACTGGCACAACTGGGGATGCAGTGCAGTGAGTCCAGAGAGTGCACTGGCACCACTGGGGATGCACTGCAGTGAGTGCAGAGAGTACACTGGCACCATTGGGGATGTACTGCAGTGAGTCCAGAGAGTGCACTGGCACCACTGGGAATGCAGTGCTGTGAGTCCAGAGAGTGCACTGGCACCACTGGGGATGCACTGCAGTGAGTCCACAGAGTGCACTGGCACCACTGGGGATGCACTGCAGAGACTCCAGAGAGTGCACTGGCACCACTGGGGATGCAGTACAGTGAGTCCACAGAGTGCACTGGCACCACTGGGGATGCACTGCAGTGAGTCCAGAGAGTGCACTGGCACCACTGGGGATGCTCTGCAGTGACTCTAGAGAGTGCACTGGCACCACTGGGGATGCACTGCAGTGAGTCCAGAGAGTGCACTGTCAGCACTGGGTATGCAGTGCAGTGAGTCCAGATAGTGCACTGGCACCACTGGGGATGCAGTGCAGTGATTCCAGAGAGTGCACTGGCACCACTGGGGATGCAGTGCAGTGATTCCAGAGAGTGCACTGGCCCCACTGGGGATGCAGTGCAGTGAGGCCAGAGAGTGCACTGGTACCACTGGGAATGCACCGCAATGACTACAGAGAGTGCACTGGCACCACTGGGGATGCACTGCAGTGACTCCAGAGAGTGCACTGGCACCACTGGGGATGCAGTGCAGTGAGTCCAGAGAGTGCACTGCATCAATTGGGGATGCAGTTCAGTTAGTCCAGAGAGTGCACTGGCACCACTGGGGATGCAGTGCAGTGAGTCCAGAGAGTGCACTGGCACCACTGGGGATGCAGTACAGTGAGTCCAGAGAGTGAACTGGCACCACTGGGGATGCACTGCAGTGAGTCCAGAGAGTGCACTGGCACCACTGGGGATGCACTGCAGTGAGTCCAGAGAGTGCACTGGCACCACTGGGGATGCAGTGCAGTGAGTCCAGAGAGTGCACTGGCACCACTCTGGATGCAGTGCGGTGAGTCCAGAGAGTGCACTGGCGCCACTGTGGATGCACTGCAGTGACTCCAGAGAGTGCACTGGCACCACTGGGGATGCACTGCAGTGAGTCCAGAGAGTGCACTGGATCAATTGGGGATGCAGTTCAGTTAGACCAGAGAGTGCACTGGCACCACTGGGGATGCACTGCAGTGAGTCCAGAGAGTGCACTGGCACCACTGGGGATGCAGTGCAGTGAGTCCAGAGAGTGCACTGGCACCACTCTGGATGCAGTGCGGTGAGTCCACAGAGTGCACTGGCACCACTGTGGATGCACTGCAGTGACTCCAGAGAGTGCACAGGCACCACTGGGGATGCAGTGCAGTGAGTCCAGAGAGTGCACTGGATCAATTGGGGATGCAGTTCAGTTAGTCCAGAGGGTGCACTGGCACCACTGGGGATGCAGTGCAGTGAGTCCAGAGAGTGCACTGGCACCACTGGGGATGCAGTACAGTGACTCCAGAGAGTGAACTGGCACCACTGGGGATGCACTGCAGTGAGTCCAGAGAGTGCACTGGCACCACTGGGGATGCACTGCAGTGAGTGCAGAGAGTACACTGGCACCATTGGGGATGTACTGCAGTGAGTCCAGAGAGTGCACTGGCACCACTGGGGATGCAGTGCAGTGAGTCCAGAGAGTGCACTGGCACCACTGGTGATGCAGTACAGTTAGTCCAGAGGGTGCACTGGCACCACTGGGGATGCACTGCAGAGACTCCAGAGAGTGCACTGGCACCACTGGGGATGCACTGCAGTGACTCTAGAGAGTGCACCGACACCACTGGGGATGCAGTGCAGTGAGTCCAGAGAGTGCACTGGCACCACTGGGGAAGCACTGCAGTGACTCCAGAGAGTGCACTGGCACCACTGGGGATGCAGAGCAGTGAGTCCAGAGAGTGCACTGGCACCACTGGTGATGCAGTGCAGTGAGTCCAGAGAGTGCACTGGCACCACTGGGGATGCAGTGCAGTGAGTCCAGAGAGAGCACTGGCACCACTGGGGATGCAGTGCAGTGAGTGCAGAGAGTGCACTGGCACCACTGGGGATGCAGTGCAGTGAGTCCAGAGAGTGCACTGGCACAACTGGGGATGCAGTGCAGTGAGTCCACAGAGTGCACTGGCACCACTGGGGATGCAGTGCTGTAAGTCCAGAGAGTGCACTGGCACCACTGGGGATGCAGTGCAGTGAGTCCAGAGAGTGCACTGGCACCACTGGGGATGCAGTGCGGTGAGTCCAGAGAGTGCACTGGCACCACTGGGGATGCAGTACAGTGAGTCCAGAGAGTGCACTGGCACCACTGGGGATGCACTGCAGTGAGTCCAGAGAGTGCACTGGCACCACTGGGGATGCACTGCAGTGACTCTAGAGAGTGCACTGGCACCACTGGGGATGCAGTGCAGTGAGTCCAGAGAGTGCACTGGCACCACTGGGGAAGCACTGCAGTGACTCCAGAGAGTGCACTGGCACCACTGGGGATGCAGTGCAGTGAGTCCAGAGAGTGCACTGGCACCACTGGGGATGCAGCGCAATGACTACAGAGAGTGCACTGGCACCACTGGGGATGCAGTGCAGTGAGTCCAGAGAGTGCACTGGCACCACTGGGGATGCAGTGCAGTGAGAAGTCCATAGAGTGCACTGGCACCACTGGTGATGCACTGCAGTGAGTCCAGAGAGTGCACTGGCACCACTGGGGATGCACTGCAGAGACTCCAGAGAGTGCACTGGCACCACTGGGGATGCACTGCAGTGACTCTAGAGAGTGCACCGGCACCACTGGGGATGCACTGCAGTGACTCCAGAGAGTGCACTGGCACCACTGGGGATGCACTGCAGTGAGTCCAGAGAGTGCACTGGCACCACTGGGGATGCAGAGCAGTGAGTCCAGAGAGTGCACTGGCACCACTGGGGATGCAGTGCAGTGAGTCCAGAGAGTGCACTGGCACCACTGGGGATGCAGTGCAGTGAGTCCAGAGAGAGCACTGGCACCACTGGGGATGCAGTGCAGTGAGTCCAGAGAGTGCACTGGCACCACTGGGGATGCAGTGCAGTGAGTCCAGAGAGTGCACTGGCACCACAGGGTATGCAGTGCAGTGAGTCCACAGAGTGCACTGGCACCACTGGGGATGCACTGCAGTGAGTCCAGAGAGTGCACTGGCACCACTGGGGATGCAGTGCAGTGAGTCCAGAGAGTGCACTGGCACCACTGGGGATGCAGTGCGGTGAGTCCAGGGAGTGCACTGGCACCACTGGGGATGCAGTACAGTGAGTCCAGAGAGTGCACTGGCACCACTGGGGATGCACTGCAGAGACTCCAGAGAGTGCACTGGCACCACTGGGGATGCACTGCAGTGACTCTAGAGAGTGCACCGGCACCACTGGGGATGCAGTGCAGTGAGTCCAGAGAGTGCACTGGCACCACTGGGGAAGCACTGCAGTGACTCCAGAGAGTGCACTGGCACCACTGGGGATGCAGTGCAGTGAGTCCAGAGAGTGCACTGGCACCACTGGGGATGCAGCGCAATGACTACAGAGAGTGCACTGGCACCACTGGGGATGCAGTGCAGGGAGTCCAGAAAGTGCACTGGCACCACTGGGGATGCAGTGCAGTGAGAAGTCCATAGAGTGCACTGGCACCACTGGGGATGCACTGCAGTGAGTCCAGAGAGTGCACTGGCACCACTGGGGATGCACTGCAGTGAGTCCAGAGAGTGCACTGGCACCACAGTGGATGCAGTACAGTGAGTCCACAGAGTGCACTGGCACCACTGGGGATGCACTGCAGAGACTCCAGAGAGTGCACTGGCACCACTGGGGATGCAGTGCAGTGAGTCCAGAGAGTGCACTGGCACCACTGGGGATGCACTGCAGTGAGTCCAGAGAGTGCACTGGCACCACTGGGGATGCAGTGCAGTGAGTCCAGAGAGTGCACTGGCACCACTGGGGATGCACTGCAGTGAGTCCAGAGAGTGCACTGGCACCACTGGGGATGCAGTGAAGTGAGTCCAGAGAGTGCAGTGGCACCACTGGGGATGCAGTGCAGTGAGTGCAGAGAGTGCACTGGCACCACTGGGGATGCAGTGCAGTGAGTCCAGAGAGTGCACTGGCACCACTGGGGATGCAGTGCAGTGACTCCAGAGAGTGCACTGGCACCACTGGGGATGCAGTACGGTGAGTCCAGAGAGTGCACTGGCACCACTGGGGAAGCACTGGAGTGACTCCAGAGAGTGCACTGGCACCACTGGGGATGCAGTGCAGTGAGTCCAGAGAGTGCACTGGCACCACTGGGGATGCAGCGCAATGACTACAGAGAGTGCACTGGCACCACTGGGGATGCAGTGCAGTGAGTCCAGAAAGTGCACTGGCACCACTGGGGATGCAGTGCAGTGAGAAGTCCATAGAGTGCACTGGCACCACTGGGGATGCACTGAAATGACTCCAGAGAGTGCACTGGCACCACTGGGGATGCACTGCAGTGAGTCCAGAGAGTGCACTGGCACCACAGTGGATGCAGTACAGTGAGTCCACAGAGTGCACTGGCACCACTGGGGATGCACTGCAGAGACTCCAGAGAGTGCACTGGCACCACTGGGGATGCAGTGCAGTGAGTCCAGAGAGTGCACTGGCACCACTGGGGATGCACTGCAGTGAGTCCAGAGAGTGCACTGGCACCACTGGGGATGCAGTGCAGTGAGTCCAGAGAGTGCACTGGCACCACTGGGGATGCACTGCAGTGAGTCCAGAGAGTGCACTGGCACCACTGGGGATGCACTGCAGTGAGTCCAGAGAGTGCACTGGCACCACTGGGGATGCAGTGAAGTGAGTCCAGAGAGTGCAGTGGCACCACTGGGGATGCAGTGCAGTGAGTGCAGAGAGTGCACTGGCACCACTGGGGATGCAGTGCAGTGATTCCTGAGAGTGCACTGGCACCACTGGGGATGCAGTGCAGTGAGTCCAGAGAGTGCACTGGCACCACTGGGGATGCACTGCAGAGACTCCAGAGAGTGCACTGGCACCACTGGGGATGCACTGCAGTGACTCTAGAGAGTGCAGGGGCACCACTGGGGATGCAGTGCAGTGAGTCCAGAGAGTGCACTGGCACCACTGGGGAAGCACTGCAGTGAGTCCAGAGAGTGCACTGGCACCACTGGGGATGCAGTGCAGTGAGTCCAGAGAGAGCACTGGCACCACTGGGGATGCAGCGCAATGACTACAGAGAGTGCACTGGCACCACTGGGGATGCAGTGCAGTGAGTCCAGAAAGTGCACTGGCACCACTGGGGATGCAGTGCAGTGAGAAGTCCATAGAGTGCACTGGCACCACTGGGGATGCACTGCAGTGAGTCCAGAGAGTGCACTGGCACCACTGGGGATGCACTGCAGTGAGTCCAGAGAGTGCACTGGCACCACTGGGGATGCAGTACAGTGAGTCCACAGAGTGCACTGGCACCACTGGGGATGCACTGCAGAGACTCCAGAGAGTGCACTGGCACCACTGGGGATGCAGTGCAGTGAGTCCAGAGAGTGCACTGGCACCACTGGGGATGCACTGCAGTGAGTCCAGAGAGTGCACTGGCACCACTGGGGATGCAGTGCAGTGAGTCCAGAGAGTGCACTGGCACCACTGGGGATGCACTGCAGTGAGTCCAGAGAGTGCACTGGCACCACTGGGGATGCACTGCAGTGAGTCCAGAGAGTGCACTGGCACCACTGGGGGTGCAGTGCAGTGAGTCCAGAGAGTGCAGTGGCACCACTGGGGATGCAGTGCAGTGAGTGCAGAGAGTGCACTGGCACCACTGGAGATGCACTGCAGTGAGTCCAGAGAGTGCACTGGCACCACTGGGGATGCAGTACAGTGAGTCCAGAGAGTGCACTGGCACCACTGGGGATGCAGTGCGGTGAGTCCAGAGAGTGCACTGGCACCACTGGGGATGCAGTACAGTGAGTCCAGAGAGTGCACTGACACCACTGGGGATGCACTGCAGAGACTCCAGAGAGTGCACTGGCACCACTGGGGATGCACTGCAGTGAGTCCAGAGAGTGCACCGGCACCACTAGGGATGCAGTGCAGTGAGTCCAGAGAGTGCACTGGCACCACTGGGGAAGCACTGCAGTGACTCCAGAGAGTGCACTGGCACCACTGGGGATGCAGTGCAGTGAGTCCAGAGAGTGCACTGGCACCACTGGGGATGCAGCGCAATGACTACAGAGAGTGCACTGGCACCACTGGGGATGCAGTGCAGTGAGTCCAGAGAGTGCACTGGCACCACTGGGGGTGCAGTGCAGTGAGTCCAGAGAGTGCACTGGCACCACTGGGGATGCACTGCAGTGAGTCCAGAGAGTGCACTGGCACCACTGGGGATGCACTGCAGTGAGTCCAGAGAGTGCACTGGCACCACTGGGGATGCAGTACAGTGAGTCCACAGAGTGCACTGGCACCACTGGGGATGCACTGCAGAGACTCCAGAGAGTGCACTGGCACCACTGGGGATGCACTGCAGTGAGTCCAGAGAGTGCACTGGCACCACTGGGGATGCAGTGCAGTGAGTCCAGAGAGTGCACTGGCACCAATGGGAATGCACTGCTGTGAGTCCAGAGAGTGCACTGGCACCACTGGGGATGCAGTGTAGTGAGTGCAGAGAGTGCACTGGCACCTTGGGGATGCAGTGCAGTGAGTCCAGAGAGTGCATTGGCACCACTGGGGATGCACTGCAGTGAGTCCAGAGAGTGCACTGCCACCACTGGGGATGCACTGCAGTGAGTCCATAGAGTGCACTGGCAACACTGGGGATGCACTGAAATGACTCCAGAGAGTGCACTGGCCCCACTGGGGATGCAGTGCAGTGAGTCCAGAGAGTGCACTGGTACCACTGGGGATGCAGCGCAATGACTACAGAGAGTGCACTGGCACCACTGGGGATGCAGTGCTGTGAGTCCAGAGAGTGCACTGGCACCACTGGGGATGCAGTGCAGTGAGTCCAGAGAGTGCACTGGCACCACTGGGGATGCACTGTAGTGAGTCCAGAGAGTGCACTGGCACCACTGGGGATGCAGTGCAGTGAGTCCAGAGAGTGCACTGGCACCACTCTGGATGCAGTGCGGTGAGTCCAGAGAGTGCACTGGCGCCACTGTGGATGCAGTACAGTGAGTCCACAGAGTGCACTGGCACCACTGGGGATGCACTGCAGTGAGTCCAGAGAGTGCACTGGCACCACTGGGGATGCACTGCAGTGAGTCCAGAGAGTACACTGGCACCATTGGGGATGTACTGCAGTGAGTCCAGAGAGTGCACTGGCACCACTGGGGATGCAGTGCAGTGATTCCTGAGAGTGCACTGGCACCACTGGGGATGCACTGCAGTGAGTCCAGAGAGTACACTGGCACCATTGGGGATGTACTGCAGTGAGTCCAGAGAGTGCACTGGCACCACTGGGGATGCAGTACAGTGAGTCCACAGAGTGCACTGGCACCACTGGGGATGCACTGCAGAGACTCCAGAGAGTGCACTGGCACAACTGGTGATGCACTGCAGTGACTCTAGAGAGTGCACCGGCACCACTGGGGATGCAGTGCAGTGAGTCCAGAGAGTGCACTGGCACCACTGGGGAAGCACTGCAGTGACTCCAAAGAGTGCACTGGCACCACTGGGGATGCAGCGCAATGACTACAGAGAGTGCACTGGCACCACTGGGGATGCAGTGCAGTGAGTCCAGAGAGTGCACTGGCACCACTGGGGATGCAGCGCAGTGAGTCCAGAGAGTGCACTGGCACCACTGGGGATGCAGTGCAGTGAGTCCAGAGAGTGCACTGGCACCACTGGGGATGCACTGCAGTGAGTCCAGAGAGTGCACTGGCACCACTGGGGATGCAGTGCGGTGAGTCCAGAGAGTGCACCGGCACCACTGGGGATGCAGTGCAGTGACTCCAGAGAGTGCACTGGCACCACTGGTGATGCACTGCAGTGAGTCCAGAGAGTGCACTGGCACCACAGGGGATGCAGCGCAATGACTACAGAGAGTGCACTGGCACCACTGGGGATGCAGTGCTGTGAGTCCAGAGAGTGCACTGGCACCACTGGGGATGCACTGCAGCGAGTCCCGAGAGTGCACTGGCACCACTGGGGATGCAGTGCAGTGAGTCCAGAGAGTGCACTGGCACCACTGGGGATGCAGTGCAGTGAGTCCAGAGAGAGCACTGGCACCACTGGGGATGCAGTGCAGTGAGTCCAGAGAGTGCACTGGCACCACTGGGGATGCAGTGCAGTGAGTCCAGAGAGTGCACTGGCACCACTGGGATTGCAGTGCAGTGAGTCCAGAGAGTGAACTGGCACCACTGGGGATGCAGTGCAGTGAGTCCAGAGAGTGCACTGGCACCACTGGGGATGCACTGCAGTGAGTCCAGAGAGTGCACTGGCACCACTGGGGATGCAGTGCAGTGAGTCCAGAGAGTGCACTGGCACCACTCTGGATGCAGTGCGGTGAGTCCAGAGAGTGCACTGGCGCCACTGTGGATGCACTGCAGTGAGTCCAGAGAGTGCACTGGCACCACTGGGGATGCACTGCAGTGAGTGCAGAGAGTACACTGGCACCATTGGGGATGTACTGCAGTGAGTCCAGAGAGTGCACTGGCACCACTGGGGATGCAGTGCAGTGAGTCCAGAGAGTGCACTGGCA
The DNA here is from genome assembly GCF_964211835.1 of Anser anser. Taxonomy (NCBI): domain Eukaryota; kingdom Metazoa; phylum Chordata; class Aves; order Anseriformes; family Anatidae; genus Anser; species Anser anser. Next base: position 233,708 of record NW_028153888.1, on the reverse strand, counting down.
CCACTGGTGATGCAGTACAGTGAGTCCAGAGAGAGCACTGGCACCACTGGGGATGCACTGCAGAGACTCCAGAGAGTGCACTGGCACCACTGGGGATGCACTTCAGTGACTCTAGAGAGTGCACCGGCACCACTGGGGATGCAGTGCAGTGAGTCCAGAGAGTGCACTGGCACCACTGGAGACGCACTGCAGTGACTCCAGAGAGTGCACTGGCACCACTGGTGATGCAGAGCAGTGAGTCCAGAGAGTGCACTGGCACCACTGGGGATGCAGTGTAGTGAGTGCAGAGAGTGCATTGGCACCTTGGGGATGCAGTGCAGTGAGTCCAGAGAGTGCACTGGCACCACTGGGGATGCAGTGCAGTGAGTCCAGAGAGAGTACTGGCACCACTGGGGATGCAGTGCAGTGAGTCCAGAGAGTGCACTGGCACCACTGGGGATGCAGTGCAGTGAGTCCAGAGAGTGCACTGGCACCACTGGGAATGCAGTGCAGTGAGTCCAGAGAGTGCACTGGCACCACTGGGGATGCAGTGCAGTGAGTCCAGAGAGTGCACTGGCACCACTGGGGATGCACTGCAGTGAGTCCAGAGAGTGCACTGGCACCACTGGGGATGCAGTGCAGTGAGTCCAGAGAGTGCACTGGCACCACTGGGGATGCAGTGCAGTGAGTCCAGAGAGAGCACTGGCACCACTGGGGATGCAGTGCAGTGAGTCCAGAGAGTGCACTGGCACCACTGGGGATGCAGTGCAGTGAGTCCAGAGAGTGCACTGGCACCACTGGGGATGCACTGCAGTGAGTCCAGAGAGTGCACTGGCACCACTGGGGATGCAGTGCAGTGACTCCAGAGAGTGCACTGGCACCACTGGGGATGCACTGCAGTGAGTCCAGAGAGTGCACTGGCACCACTGGGGATGCAGTGTAGTGAGTGCAGAGAGTGCATTGGCACCTTGGGGATGCAGTGCAGTGAGTCCAGAGAGTGCATTGGCACCACTGGGGATGCACTGAAATGACTCCAGAGAGTGCACTGGATCAATTGGGGATGCAGTGCAGTGAGTCCAGAGAGTGCACTGGTACCACTGGGGATGCAGCGCAATGACTACAGAGAGTGCACTGGCACCACTGGGGATGCAGTGCAGTGAGTGCAGAGAGTGCACTGGCACCACTGGGGATGCAGTGCAGTGAGTCCAGAGAGTGCACTGGCACCACTGGGGATGCAGTGCAGTGAGTCCAGAGAGTGCACTGGCACCACTGGGGATGCACTGCAGTGAGTCCAGAGAGTGCACTGGCGCCACTGTGGATGCAGTACAGTGAGTCCAGAGAGTGCACTGGCACCACTGGGGATGCACTGCAGTGAGTCCAGAGAGTGCACTGGCACCACTGGGGATGCAGTGCATTGAGTCCAGAGAGTGCACTGGCTCCACTGGGGATGCAGTGCAGTGAGTCCAGAGAGTGCACTGGCACCACTGGGGATGCAGTACAGTGACTCCAGAGAGTGAACTGGCACAACTGGGGATGCAGTGCAGTGAGTCCAGAGAGTGCACTGGCACCACTGGGGATGCACTGCAGTGAGTGCAGAGAGTACACTGGCACCATTGGGGATGTACTGCAGTGAGTCCAGAGAGTGCACTGGCACCACTGGGAATGCAGTGCTGTGAGTCCAGAGAGTGCACTGGCACCACTGGGGATGCACTGCAGTGAGTCCACAGAGTGCACTGGCACCACTGGGGATGCACTGCAGAGACTCCAGAGAGTGCACTGGCACCACTGGGGATGCAGTACAGTGAGTCCACAGAGTGCACTGGCACCACTGGGGATGCACTGCAGTGAGTCCAGAGAGTGCACTGGCACCACTGGGGATGCTCTGCAGTGACTCTAGAGAGTGCACTGGCACCACTGGGGATGCACTGCAGTGAGTCCAGAGAGTGCACTGTCAGCACTGGGTATGCAGTGCAGTGAGTCCAGATAGTGCACTGGCACCACTGGGGATGCAGTGCAGTGATTCCAGAGAGTGCACTGGCACCACTGGGGATGCAGTGCAGTGATTCCAGAGAGTGCACTGGCACCACTGGGGATGCAGTGCAGTGAGGCCAGAGAGTGCACTGGTACCACTGGGAATGCACCGCAATGACTACAGAGAGTGCACTGGCACCACTGGGGATGCAGTGCAGTGAGTCCAGAGAGTGCACTGGCACCATTGGGGATGCACTGCAGTGAGTCCAGAGAGTGCACTGGCACCACTCTGGATGCAGTGCGGTGAGTCCAGAGAGTGCACTGGCGCCACTGTGGATGCAGTACAGTGAGTCCACAGAGTGCACTGGCACCACTGGGCATGCACTGCAGTGATTCCAGAGAGTGCACTGGCACCACTGGGGATGCAGTGCAGTGAGTCCAGAGAGTGCACTGCATCAATTGGGGATGCAGTTCAGTTAGTCCAGAGAGTGCACTGGCACCACTGGGGATGCAGTGCAGTGAGTCCAGAGAGTGCACTGGCACCACTGGGGATGCAGTACAGTGAGTCCAGAGAGTGAACTGGCACCACTGGGGATGCACTGCAGTGAGTCCAGAGAGTGCACTGGCACCACTGGGGATGCACTGCAGTGAGTCCAGAGAGTGCACTGGCACCACTGGGGATGCAGTGCAGTGAGTCCAGAGAGTGCACTGGCACCACTCTGGATGCAGTGCGGTGAGTCCAGAGAGTGCACTGGCGCCACTGTGGATGCACTGCAGTGACTCCAGAGAGTGCACTGGCACCACTGGGGATGCACTGCAGTGAGTCCAGAGAGTGCACTGGATCAATTGGGGATGCAGTTCAGTTAGACCAGAGAGTGCACTGGCACCACTGGGGATGCACTGCAGTGAGTCCAGAGAGTGCACTGGCACCACTGGGGATGCAGTGCAGTGAGTCCAGAGAGTGCACTGGCACCACTCTGGATGCAGTGCGGTGAGTCCACAGAGTGCACTGGCACCACTGTGGATGCACTGCAGTGACTCCAGAGAGTGCACAGGCACCACTGGGGATGCAGTGCAGTGAGTCCAGAGAGTGCACTGGATCAATTGGGGATGCAGTTCAGTTAGTCCAGAGGGTGCACTGGCACCACTGGGGATGCAGTGCAGTGAGTCCAGAGAGTGCACTGGCACCACTGGGGATGCAGTACAGTGACTCCAGAGAGTGAACTGGCACCACTGGGGATGCACTGCAGTGAGTCCAGAGAGTGCACTGGCACCACTGGGGATGCACTGCAGTGAGTGCAGAGAGTACACTGGCACCATTGGGGATGTACTGCAGTGAGTCCAGAGAGTGCACTGGCACCACTGGGGATGCAGTGCAGTGAGTCCAGAGAGTGCACTGGCACCACTGGTGATGCAGTACAGTTAGTCCAGAGGGTGCACTGGCACCACTGGGGATGCACTGCAGAGACTCCAGAGAGTGCACTGGCACCACTGGGGATGCACTGCAGTGACTCTAGAGAGTGCACCGACACCACTGGGGATGCAGTGCAGTGAGTCCAGAGAGTGCACTGGCACCACTGGGGAAGCACTGCAGTGACTCCAGAGAGTGCACTGGCACCACTGGGGATGCAGAGCAGTGAGTCCAGAGAGTGCACTGGCACCACTGGTGATGCAGTGCAGTGAGTCCAGAGAGTGCACTGGCACCACTGGGGATGCAGTGCAGTGAGTCCAGAGAGAGCACTGGCACCACTGGGGATGCAGTGCAGTGAGTGCAGAGAGTGCACTGGCACCACTGGGGATGCAGTGCAGTGAGTCCAGAGAGTGCACTGGCACAACTGGGGATGCAGTGCAGTGAGTCCACAGAGTGCACTGGCACCACTGGGGATGCAGTGCTGTAAGTCCAGAGAGTGCACTGGCACCCTTGGGATGCAGTGCAGTGAGTCCAGAGAGTGCACTGGCACCACTGGGGATGCAGTGCGGTGAGTCCAGAGAGTGCACTGGCACCACTGGGGATGCAGTACAGTGAGTCCAGAGAGTGCACTGGCACCACTGGGGATGCACTGCAGTGAGTCCAGAGAGTGCACTGGCACCACTGGGGATGCACTGCAGTGACTCTAGAGAGTGCACTGGCACCACTGGGGATGCAGTGCAGTGAGTCCAGAGAGTGCACTGGCACCACTGGGGAAGCACTGCAGTGACTCCAGAGAGTGCACTGGCACCACTGGGGATGCAGTGCAGTGAGTCCAGAGAGTGCACTGGCACCACTGGGGATGCAGCGCAATGACTACAGAGAGTGCACTGGCACCACTGGGGATGCAGTGCAGTGAGTCCAGAGAGTGCACTGGCACCACTGGGGATGCAGTGCAGTGAGAAGTCCATAGAGTGCACTGGCACCACTGGTGATGCACTGCAGTGAGTCCAGAGAGTGCACTGGCACCACTGGGGATGCACTGCAGAGACTCCAGAGAGTGCACTGGCACCACTGGGGATGCACTGCAGTGACTCTAGAGAGTGCACCGGCACCACTGGGGATGCACTGCAGTGACTCCAGAGAGTGCACTGGCACCACTGGGGATGCACTGCAGTGAGTCCAGAGAGTGCACTGGCACCACTGGGGATGCAGAGCAGTGAGTCCAGAGAGTGCACTGGCACCACTGGGGATGCAGTGCAGTGAGTCCAGAGAGTGCACTGGCACCACTGGGGATGCAGTGCAGTGAGTCCAGAGAGAGCACTGGCACCACTGGGGATGCAGTGCAGTGAGTCCAGAGAGTGCACTGGCACCACTGGGGATGCAGTGCAGTGAGTCCAGAGAGTGCACTGGCACCACAGGGTATGCAGTGCAGTGAGTCCACAGAGTGCACTGGCACCACTGGGGATGCACTGCAGTGAGTCCAGAGAGTGCACTGGCACCACTGGGGATGCAGTGCAGTGAGTCCAGAGAGTGCACTGGCACCACTGGGGATGCAGTGCGGTGAGTCCAGGGAGTGCACTGGCACCACTGGGGATGCAGTACAGTGAGTCCACAGAGTGCACTGGCACCACTGGGGATGCACTGCAGAGACTCCAGAGAGTGCACTGGCACCACTGGGGATGCACTGCAGTGACTCTAGAGAGTGCACCGGCACCACTGGGGATGCAGTGCAGTGAGTCCAGAGAGTGCACTGGCACCACTGGGGAAGCACTGCAGTGACTCCAGAGAGTGCACTGGCACCACTGGGGATGCAGTGCAGTGAGTCCAGAGAGTGCACTGGCACCACTGGGGATGCAGCGCAATGACTACAGAGAGTGCACTGGCACCACTGGGGATGCAGTGCAGGGAGTCCAGAAAGTGCACTGGCACCACTGGGGATGCAGTGCAGTGAGAAGTCCATAGAGTGCACTGGCACCACTGGGGATGCACTGCAGTGAGTCCAGAGAGTGCACTGGCACCACTGGGGATGCACTGCAGTGAGTCCAGAGAGTGCACTGGCACCACAGTGGATGCAGTACAGTGAGTCCACAGAGTGCACTGGCACCACTGGGGATGCACTGCAGAGACTCCAGAGAGTGCACTGGCACCACTGGGGATGCAGTGCAGTGAGTCCAGAGAGTGCACTGGCACCACTGGGGATGCACTGCAGTGAGTCCAGAGAGTGCACTGGCACCACTGGGGATGCAGTGCAGTGAGTCCAGAGAGTGCACTGGCACCACTGGGGATGCACTGCAGTGAGTCCAGAGAGTGCACTGGCACCACTGGGGATGCAGTGAAGTGAGTCCAGAGAGTGCAGTGGCACCACTGGGGATGCAGTGCAGTGAGTGCAGAGAGTGCACTGGCACCACTGGGGATGCAGTGCAGTGATTCCTGAGAGTGCACTGGCACCACTGGGGATGCAGTGCAGTGAGTCCAGAGAGTGCACTGGCACCACTGGGGATGCAGTGCAGTGACTCCAGAGAGTGCACTGGCACCACTGGGGATGCAGTACGGTGAGTCCAGAGAGTGCACTGGCACCACTGGGGAAGCACTGGAGTGACTCCAGAGAGTGCACTGGCACCACTGGGGATGCAGTGCAGTGAGTCCAGAGAGTGCACTGGCACCACTGGGGATGCAGCGCAATGACTACAGAGAGTGCACTGGCACCACTGGGGATGCAGTGCAGTGAGTCCAGAAAGTGCACTGGCACCACTGGGGATGCAGTGCAGTGAGAAGTCCATAGAGTGCACTGGCACCACTGGGGATGCACTGAAATGACTCCAGAGAGTGCACTGGCACCACTGGGGATGCACTGCAGTGAGTCCAGAGAGTGCACTGGCACCACAGTGGATGCAGTACAGTGAGTCCACAGAGTGCACTGGCACCACTGGGGATGCACTGCAGAGACTCCAGAGAGTGCACTGGCACCACTGGGGATGCAGTGCAGTGAGTCCAGAGAGTGCACTGGCACCACTGGGGATGCACTGCAGTGAGTCCAGAGAGTGCACTGGCACCACTGGGGATGCAGTGCAGTGAGTCCAGAGAGTGCACTGGCACCACTGGGGATGCACTGCAGTGAGTCCAGAGAGTGCACTGGCACCACTGGGGATGCACTGCAGTGAGTCCAGAGAGTGCACTGGCACCACTGGGGATGCAGTGAAGTGAGTCCAGAGAGTGCAGTGGCACCACTGGGGATGCAGTGCAGTGAGTGCAGAGAGTGCACTGGCACCACTGGGGATGCAGTGCAGTGATTCCTGAGAGTGCACTGGCACCACTGGGGATGCAGTGCAGTGAGTCCAGAGAGTGCACTGGCACCACTGGGGATGCAGTGCAGTGACTCCAGAGAGTGCACTGGCACCACTGGGGATGCAGTACGGTGAGTCCAGAGAGTGCACTGGCACCACTGGGGATGCACTGCAGTGAGTCCAGAGAGTGCACTGGCACAACTGGGGATGCAGTGCGGTGAGTCCAGAGAGTGCACTGGCACCACTGGGGATGCAGTACAGTGAGTCCAGAGAGTGCACTGACACCACTGGGGATGCACTGCAGAGACTCCAGAGAATGCACTGGCACCACTGGGGATGCACTGCAGTGACTCTAGAGAGTGCACCGGCACCACTGGGGATGCAGTGCAGTGAGTCCAGAGAGTGCACTGGCACCACTGGGGAAGCACTGCAGTGACTCCAGAGAGTGCACTGGCACCACTGGGGACGCAGTGCAGTGAGTCCAGAGAGTGCACTGGCACCACTGGGGATGCAGCGCAATGACTACAGAGAGTGCACTGGCACCACTGGGGATGCAGTGCAGTGAGTCCAGAGAGTGCACTGGCACCACTGGGGGTGCAGTGCAGTGAGTCCAGAGAGTGCACTGGCACAATTGGTAATGTACTGCAGTGAGTCCAGAGAGTGCACTGGCACCACTGGGGATGCACTGCAGTGAGTCCAGAGAGTGCACTGGCACCACTGGGGATGCAGTACAGTGAGTCCACAGAGTGCAATGGCACCACTGGGGATGCACTGCAGAGACTCCAGAGAGTGCACTGGCACCACTGGGGATGCAGTGCAGTGAGTCCAGAGAGTGCACTGGCACCACTGGGGATGCAGTGCAGTGAGTCCAGAGAGTGCACTGGCACCAATGGGAATGCACTGCTGTGAGCCCAGAGAGTGCACTGGAACCACTGGGGATGCACTGCAGTGAGTCCAGAGAGTGCACTGGCACCACTGGGGATGCAGTGTAGTGAGTGCAGAGAGTGCACTGGCACCTTGGGGATGCAGTGCAGTGAGTCCAGAGAGTGCATTGGCACCACTGGGGATGCACTGCAGTGAGTCCAGAGAGTGCACTGGCACCACTGGGGATGCACTGCAGTGAGTCCATAGAGTGCACTGGCACCACTGGGGATGCACTGAAATGACTCCAGAGAGTGCACTGGCCCCACTGGGGATGCAGTGCAGTGAGTCCAGAGAGTGCACTGGTACCACTGGGGATGCAGCGCAATGACTACAGAGAGTGCACTGGCACCACTGGGGATGCAGTGCAGTGAGTCCAGAGAGTGCACTGGCACCACTGGGGATGCACTGTAGTGAGTCCAGAGAGTGCACTGGCACCACTGGGGATGCAGTGCAGTGAGTCCAGAGAGTGCAGTGGCACCACTCTGGATGCAGTGCGGTGAGTCCAGAGAGTGCACTGGCGCCACTGTGGATGCAGTACAGTGAGTCCACAGAGTGCACTGGCACCACTGGGGATGCACTGCAGTGAGTCCAGAGAGTGCACTGGCACCACTGGGGATGCAGTGCAGTGAGTCCAGAGAGTGCACTGGATCAACTGGGGATGCAGTTCATTTAGTCCAGAGAGTACACTGGCACCACTGGGGATGCAGTGCAGTGAGTCCAGAGAGTGCACTGGCACCACTGGGGATGCAGTACAGTGACTCCAGAGAGTGAACAGGCACCACTGGGGATGCACTGCAGTGAGTCCAGAGAGTGCACTGGCACCACTGGGGATGCACTGCAGTGAGTGCAGAGAGTACACTGGCACCATTGGGGATGTACTGCAGTGAGTCCAGAGAGTGCACTGGCACCACTGGGGATGCAGTGCAGTGAGTCCAGAGAGTGCACTGGCACCACTGGGGATGCACTGCAGTGAGTCCAGAGAGTACACTGGCACCATTGGGGATGTACTGCAGTGAGTCCAGAGAGTGCACTGGCACCACTGGGGATGCAGTACAGTGAGTCCACAGAGTGCACTGGCACCACTGGGGATGCACTGCAGAGACTCCAGAGAGTGCACTGGCACAACTGGTGATGCACTGCAGTGACTCTAGAGAGTGCACCGGCACCACTGGGCATGCAGTGCAGTGAGTCCAGAGAGTGCACTGGCACCACTGGGGAAGCACTGCAGTGACTCCAGAGAGTGCACTGGCACCACTGGGGATGCAGCGCAATGACTACAGAGAGTGCACTGGCACCACTGGGGATGCAGTGCAGTGAGTCCAGAGAGTGCACTGGCACCACTGGGGATGCAGCGCAGTGAGTCCAGAGAGTGCACTGGCACCACTGGAGATGCAGTGCAGTGAGTCCAGAGAGTGCACTGGCACCACTGGGGATGCAGTGCGGTGAGTCCAGAGAGTGCACCGGCACCACTGGGGATGCAGTGCAGTGACTCCAGAGAGTGCACTGGCACCACTGGTGATGCACTGCAGTGAGTCCAGAGAGTGCACTGGCACCACTGGGGATGCAGCGCAATGACTACAGAGAGTGCACTGGCACCACTGGGGATGCAGTGCAGTGAGTCCAGAGAGTGCACTGGCACCACTGGGGATGCAGTGCAGTGAGTCCAGAGAGTGCACTGGCACCACTGGGGATGCAGTGCAGTGAGTCCAGAGAGTGCACTGGCACCACTGGGGATGCAGTGCAGTGAGTCCAGAGAGAGCACTGGCACCACTGGGGATGCAGTGCAGTGAGTCCAGAGAGTGCACTGGCACCACTGGGGATGCAGTGCAGTGAGTCCAGAGAGTGCACTGGCACCACTGGTGATGCAGTACAGTGAGTCCACAGAGTGCACTGGCACCACTGGGGATGCACTGCAGAGACTCCAGAGAGTGCACTGGCACCACTGGGGATGCACTGCAGTGACTCTAGAGAGTGCACCGGCACCACTGGGGATGCAGTGCAGTGAGTCCAGAGAGTGCACTGGCACCACTGGGGAAGCACTGCAGTGAGTCCAGAGAGTGCACTGGCACCACTGGGGATGCAGAGCAGTGAGTCCAGAAAGTGCACTGGCACCACTGGTGATGCAGTGCAGTGAGTCCAGAGAGTGCACTGGCACCACTGGGGATGCAGTGCAGTGAGTCCAGAGAGAGCACTGGCACCACTGGGGATGCAGTGCAGTGAGTCCAGAGAGTGCACTGGCACCACTGGGGATGCAGTGCAGTGAGTCCAGAGAGTGCACTGGCACCACAGGGTATGCAGTGCAGTGAGTCCACAGAGTGCACTGGCACCACTGGGGATGCAGTGCAGTGAGTCCAGAGAGTGCACTGGCACCACTGGGGATGCAGTGCAGTGAGTCCACAGAGTGCACTGGCACCACTGGGGATGCAGTGCGGTGAGTCCAGGGAGTGCACTGGCACCACTGGGGATGCAGTACAGTGAGTCCACAGAGTGCACTGGCACCACTGGGGATGCACTGCAGAGACTCCAGAGAGTGCACTGGCACCACTGGGGATGCACTGCAGTGACTCTAGAGAGTGCAGGGGCACCACTGGGGATGCAGTGCAGTGAGTCCAGAGAGTGCACTGGCACCACTGGGGATGCAGTGCAGTGAGTCCAGAGAGTGCACTGGCACCACTGGGGATGCAGTGCAGTGAGTCCAGAGAGAGCACTGGCACCACTGGGGATGCAGCGCAATGACTACAGAGAGTGCACTGGCACCACTGGGGATGCAGTGCAGTGAGTCCAGAAAGTGCACTGGCACCACTGGGGATGCAGTGCAGTGAGAAGTCCATAGAGTGCACTGGCACCACTGGGGATGCACTGCAGTGAGTCCAGAGAGTGCACTGGCACCACTGGGGATGCACTGCAGTGAGTCCAGAGAGTGCACTGGCACCACTGGGGATGCAGTACAGTGAGTCCACAGAGTGCACTGGCACCACTGGGGATGCACTGCAGAGACTCCAGAGAGTGCACTGGCACCACTGGGGATGCAGTGCAGTGAGTCCAGAGAGTGCACTGGCACCACTGGGGATGCACTGCAGTGAGTCCAGAGAGTGCACTGGCACCACTGGGGATGCAGTGCAGTGAGTCCAGAGAGTGCACTGGCACCACTGGGGATGCACTGCAGTGAGTCCAGAGAGTGCACTGGCACCACTGGGGATGCACTGCAGTGAGTCCAGAGAGTGCACTGGCACCACTGGGGGTGCAGTGCAGTGAGTCCAGAGAGTGCAGTGGCACCACTGGGGATGCAGTGCAGTGAGTGCAGAGAGTGCACTGGCACCACTGGGGATGCAGTGCGGTGAGTCCAGAGAGTGCACTGGCACCACTGGGGATGCAGTACAGTGAGTCCAGAGAGTGCACTGGCACCACTGGGGATGCAGTGCGGTGAGTCCAGAGAGTGCACTGGCACCACTGGGGATGCAGTACAGTGAGTCCAGAGAGTGCACTGACACCACTGGGGATGCACTGCAGAGACTCCAGAGAGTGCACTGGCACCACTGGGGATGCACTGCAGTGACTCTAGAGAGTGCACCGGCACCACTGGGGATGCAGTGCAGTGAGTCCAGAGAGTGCACTGGCACCACTGGGGAAGCACTGCAGTGACTCCAGAGAGTGCACTGGCACCACTGGGGATGCAGTGCAGTGAGTCCAGAGAGTGCACTGGCACCACTGGGGATGCAGCGCAATGACTACAGAGAGTGCACTGGCACCACTGGGGATGCAGTGCAGTGAGTCCAGAGAGTGCACTGGCACCACTGGGGGTGCAGTGCAGTGAGTCCAGAGAGTGCACTGGCACCACTGGGGATGCACTGCAGTGAGTCCAGAGAGTGCACTGGCACCACTGGGGATGCAGTGCAGTGAGTCCAGAGAGTGCACTGGCACCAATGGGAATGCACTGCTGTGAGTCCAGAGAGTGCACTGGCACCACTGGGGATGCAGTGTAGTGAGTGCAGAGAGTGCACTGGCACCTTGGGGATGCAGTGCAGTGAGTCCAGAGAGTGCATTGGCACCACTGGGGATGCACTGCAGTGAGTCCAGAGAGTGCACTGCCACCACTGGGGATGCACTGCAGTGAGTCCATAGAGTGCACTGGCAACACAGGGGATGCACTGAAATGACTCCAGAGAGTGCACTGGCCCCACTGGGGATGCAGTGCAGTGAGTCCAGAGAGTGTACTGGTACCACTGGGGATGCAGCGCAATGACTACAGAGAGTGCACTGGCACCACTGGGGATGCAGTGCTGTGAGTCCAGAGAGTGCACTGGCACCACTGGGGATGCAGTGCAGTGAGTCCAGAGAGTGCACTGGCACCACTGGGGATACACTGTAGTGAGTCCAGAGAGTGCACTGGCACCACTGGGGATGCAGTGCAGTGAGTCCACAGAGTGCACTGGCACCACTCTGGATGCAGTGCGGTGAGTCCAGAGAGTGCACTGGCGCCACTGTGGATGCAGTACAGTGAGTCCACAGAGTGCACTGGCACCACTGGGGATGCACTGCAGTGAGTCCAGAGAGTGCACTGGCACCACTGGGGATGCACTGCAGTGAGTCCAGAGAGTACACTGGCACCATTGGGGATGTACTGCAGTGAGTCCAGAGAGTGCACTGGCACCACTGGGGATGCAGTGCAGTGATTCCTGAGAGTGCACTGGCACCACTGGGGATGCACTGCAGTGAGTCCAGAGAGTACACTGGCACCATTGGGGATGTACTGCAGTGAGTCCAGAGAGTGCACTGGCACCACTGGGGATGCAGTACAGTGAGTCCACAGAGTGCACTGGCACCACTGGGGATGCACTGCAGAGACTCCAGAGAGTGCACTGGCACAACTGGTGATGCACTGCAGTGACTCTAGAGAGTGCACCGGCACCACTGGGGATGCAGTGCAGTGAGTCCAGAGAGTGCACTGGCACCACTGGGGAAGCACTGCAGTGACTCCAAAGAGTGCACTGGCACCACTGGGGATGCAGCGCAATGACTACAGAGAGTGCACTGGCACCACTGGGGATGCAGTGCAGTGAGTCCAGAGAGTGCACTGGCACCACTGGGGATGCAGCGCAGTGAGTCCAGAGAGTGCACTGGCACCACTGGGGATGCAGTGCAGTGAGTCCAGAGAGTGCACTGGCACCACTGGGGATGCACTGCAGTGAGTCCAGAGAGTGCACTGGCACCACTGGGGATGCAGTGCGGTGAGTCCAGAGAGTGCACCGGCACCACTGGGGATGCAGTGCAGTGACTCCAGAGAGTGCACTGGCACCACTGGTGATGCACTGCAGTGAGTCCAGAGAGTGCACTGGCACCACTGGGGATGCAGCGCAATGACTACAGAGAGTGCACTGGCACCACTGGGGATGCAGTGCTGTGAGTCCAGAGAGTGCACTGGCACCACTGGGGATGCACTGCAGCGAGTCCCGAGAGTGCACTGGCACCACTGGGGATGCAGTGCAGTGAGTCCAGAGAGTGCACTGGCACCACTGGGGATGCAGTGCAGTGAGTCCAGAGAGTGCACTGGCACCACTGGGGATGCAGTGCAGTGAGTCCAGAGAGAGCACTGGCACCACTTGGGATGCAGTGCAGTGAGTCCAGAGAGTGCACTGGCACCACTGGGGATGCAGTGCAGTGAGTCCAGAGAGTGCACTGGCACCACTGGGATTGCAGTACAGTGAGTCCAGAGAGTGAACTGGCACCACTGGGGATGCAGTGCAGTGAGTCCAGAGAGTGCACTGGCACCACTGGGGATGCACTGCAGTGAGTCCAGAGAGTGCACTGGCACCACTGGGGATGCAGTGCAGTGAGTCCAGAGAGTGCACTGGCACCACTCTGGATGCAGTGCGGTGAGTCCAGAGAGTGCACTGGCGCCACTGTGGATGCACTGCAGTGAGTCCAGAGAGTGCACTGGCACCACTTGGGATGCACTGCAGTGAGTGCAGAGAGTACACTGGCACCATTGGGGATGTACTGCAGTGAGTCCAGAGAGTGCACTGGCACCACTGGGGATGCAGTGCAGTGAGTCCAGAGAGTGCACTGGCACCACTGGTGATGCAGTACAGTGAGTCCAGAGAGAGCACTGGCACCACTGGGGATGCACTGCAGAGACTCCAGAGAGTGCACTGGCACCACTGGGGATGCACTGCAGTGACTCTAGAGAGTGCACCGGCACCACTGGGGATGCAGTACAGTGAGTCCACAGAGTGCACTGGCACCACTGGAGACGCACTGCAGTGACTCCAGAGAGTGCACTGGCACCACTGGTGATGCAGAGCAGTGAGTCCAGAGAGTGCACTGGCACCACTGGGGATGCAGTGTAGTGAGTGCAGAGAGTGCATTGGCACCTTGGGGATGCAGTGCAGTGAGTCCAGAGAGTGCACTGGCACCACTGGGGATGCAGTGCAGTGAGTCCAGAGAGAGTACTGGCACCACTGGGGATGCAGTGCAGTGAGTCCAGAGAGTGCACTGGCACCACTGGGGATGCAGTGCAGTGAGTCCAGAGAGTGCACTGGCACCACTGGGAATGCAGTGCAGTGAGTCCAGAGAGTGCACTGGCACCACTGGGGATGCAGTGCAGTGAGTCCAGAGAGTGCACTGGCACCACTGGGGATGCAGTGCAGTGAGTCCAGAGAGTGCACTGACACCACTGGGGATGCAGTGCAGTGAGTCCAGAGAGTGCACTGGCACCACTGGGGATGCAGTGCAGTGAGTCCAGAGAGAGCACTGGCACCACTGGGGATGCAGTGCAGTGAGTCCAGAGAGTGCACTGGCACCACTGGGGATGCAGTGCAGTGAGTCCAGAGAGTGCACTGGCACCACTGGGGATGCACTGCAGTGAGTCCAGAGAGTGCACTGGCACCACTGGGGATGCAGTGCAGTGACTCCAGAGAGTGCACTGGCACCACTGGGGATGCACTGCAGTGAGTCCAGAGAGTGCACTGGCACCACTGGGGATGCAGTGTAGTGAGTGCAGAGAGTGCATTGGCACCTTGGGGATGCAGTGCAGTGAGTCCAGAGAGTGCATTGGCACCACTGGGGATGCACTGAAATGACTCCAGAGAGTGCAGTGGATCAATTGGGGATGCAGTGCAGTGAGTCCAGAGAGTGCACTGGTACCACTGGGGATGCAGCGCAATGACTACAGAGAGTGCACTGGCACCACTGGGGATGCAGTGCAGTGAGTGCAGAGAGTGCACTGGCACCACTGGGGATGCAGTGCAGTGAGTCCAGAGAGTGCACTGGCACCACTGGGGATGCAGTGCAGTGAGTCCAGAGAGTGCACTGGCACCACTGGGGATGCACTGCAGTGAGTCCAGAGAGTGCACTGGCGCCACTGTGGATGCAGTACAGTGAGTCCAGAGAGTGCACTGGCACCACTGGGGATGCACTGCAGTGAGTCCAGAGAGTGCACTGGCACCACTGGGGATGCAGTGCATTGAGTCCAGAGAGTGCACTGGCTCCACTGGGGATGCAGTGCAGTGAGTCCAGAGAGTGCACTGGCACCACTGGGGATGCAGTACAGTGACTCCAGAGAGTGAACTGGCACAACTGGGGATGCAGTGCAGTGAGTCCAGAGAGTGCACTGGCACCACTGGGGATGCACTGCAGTGAGTGCAGAGAGTACACTGGCACCATTGGGGATGTACTGCAGTGAGTCCAGAGAGTGCACTGGCACCACTGGGAATGCAGTGCTGTGAGTCCAGAGAGTGCACTGGCACCACTGGGGATGCAGTGCAGTGAGTCCACAGAGTGCACTGGCACCACTGGGGATGCACTGCAGAGACTCCAGAGAGTGCACTGGCACCACTGGGGATGCAGTACAGTGAGTCCACAGAGTGCACTGGCACCACTGGGGATGCACTGCAGTGAGTCCAGAGAGTGCACTGGCACCACTGGGGATGCTCTGCAGTGACTCTAGAGAGTGCACTGGCACCACTGGGGATGCACTGCAGTGAGTCCAGAGAGTGCACTGTCAGCACTGGGTATGCAGTGCAGTGAGTCCAGATAGTGCACTGGCACCACTGGGGATGCACTGCAGTGATTCCAGAGAGTGCACTGGCACCACTGGGGATGCAGTGCAGTGAGTCCAGAGAGTGCACTGGCCCCACTGGGGATGCAGTGCAGTGAGGCCAGAGAGTGCACTGGTACCACTGGGAATGCACCGCAATGACTACAGAGAGTGCACTGGCACCACTGGGGATGCAGTGCAGTGAGTCCAGAGAGTGCACTGGCACCATTGGGGATGCACTGCAGTGAGTCCAGAGAGTGCACTGGCACCACTCTGGATGCAGTGCGGTGAGTCCAGAGAGTGCACTGGCGCCACTGTGGATGCAGTACAGTGAGTCCACAGAGTGCACTGGCACCACTGGGCATGCACTGCAGTGATTCCAGAGAGTGCACTGGCACCACTGGGGATGCAGTGCAGTGAGTCCAGAGAGTGCACTGCATCAATTGGGGATGCAGTTCAGTTAGTCCAGAGAGTGCACTGGCACCACTGGGGATGCAGTGCAGTGAGTCCAGAGAGTGCACTGGCACCACTGGGGATGCAGTACAGTGAGTCCAGAGAGTGAACTGGAACCACTGGGGATGCACTGCAGTGAGTCCAGAGAGTGCACTGGCACCACTGGGGATGCACTGCAGTGAGTCCAGAGAGTGCACTGGCACCACTGGGGATGCAGTGCAGTGAGTCCAGAGAGTGCACTGGCACCACTCTGGATGCAGTGCGGTGAGTCCAGAGAGTGCACTGGCGCCACTGTGGATGCACTGCAGTGACTCCAGAGAGTGCACTGGCACCACTGGGGATGCACTGCAGTGAGTCCAGAGAGTGCACTGGATCAATTGGGGATGCAGTTCAGTTAGACCAGAGAGTGCACTGGCACCACTGGGGATGCACTGCAGTGAGTCCAGAGAGTGCACTGGCACCACTGGGGATGCAGTGCAGTGAGTCCAGAGAGTGCACTGGCACCACTCTGGATGCAGTGCGGTGAGTCCACAGAGTGCACTGGCACCACTGTGGATGCACTGCAGTGACTCCAGAGAGTGCACAGGCACCACTGGGGATGCAGTGCAGTGAGTCCAGAGAGTGCACTGGATCAATTGGGGATGCAGTTCAGTTTGTCCAGAGGGTGCAGTGGCACCACTGGGGATGCAGTGCAGTGAGTCCAGAGAGTGCACTGGCACCACTGGGGATGCAGTACAGTGACTCCAGAGAGTGAACTGGCACCACTGGGGATGCACTGCAGTGAGTCCAGAGAGTGCACTGGCACCACTGGGGATGCACTGCAGTGAGTGCAGAGAGTACACTGGCACCATTGGGGATGTACTGCAGTGAGTCCAGAGAGTGCACTGGCACCACTGGGGATGCAGTGCAGTGAGTCCAGAGAGTGCACTGGCACCACTGGTGATGCAGTACAGTTAGTCCAGAGGGTGCACTGGCACCACTGGGGATGCACTGCAGAGACTCCAGAGAGTGCACTGGCACCACTGGGGATGCACTGCAGTGACTCTAGAGAGTGCACCGACACCACTGGGGATGCAGTGCAGTGAGTCCAGAGAGTGCACTGGCACCACTGGAGAAGCACTGCAGTGACTCCAGAGAGTGCACTGGCACCACTGGGGATGTAGAGCAGTGAGTCCAGAGAGTGCACTGGCACCACTGGTGATGCAGTGCAGTGAGTCCAGAGAGTGCACTGGCACCACTGGGGATGCAGTGCAGTGAGTCCAGAGAGAGCACTGGCACCACTGGGGATGCAGTGCAGTGAGTGCAGAGAGTGCACTGGCACCACTGGGGATGCAGTGCAGTGAGTCCAGAGAGTGCACTGGCACCACTGGGGATGCAGTGCAGTGAGTCCACAGAGTGCACTGGCACCACTGGGGATGCAGTGCTGTAAGTCCAGAGAGTGCACTGGCACCACTGGGGATGCAGTGCAGTGAGTCCAGAGAGTGCACTGGCACCACTGGGGATGCAGTGCGGTGAGTCCAGAGAGTGCACTGGCAGCACTGGGAATGCACTGCTGTGAGTCCAGAGAGTGCACTGGCACCACTGGGGATGCACTGCAGTGAGTCCAGAGAGTGCACTGGCACCACTGGGGATGCAGTGTAGTGAGTGCAGAGAGTGCACTGGCACCTTGGGGATGCAGTGCAGTGAGTCCAGAGAGTGCATTGGCACCACTGGGGATGCACTGAAATGACTCCAGAGAGTGCACTGGATCAATTGGGGATGCAGTGCAGTGAGTCCAGAGAGTGCACTGGTACCACTGGGGATGCAGCGCAATGACTACAGAGAGTGCACTGGCACCACTGGGGATGCACTGCAGTGAGTGCAGAGAGTGCACTGGCACCACTGGGGATGCAGTGCAGTGAGTCCAGAGAGTGCACTGGCACCACTGGTGATGAAGTGCAGTGAGTCCAGAGAGTGCACTGGCACCACTGGGGATGCACTGCAGTGAGTCCAGAGAGTGCACTGGCGCCACTGTGGATGCAGTACAGTGATTCCAGAGAGTGCACTGGCACCACTGGGGATGCACTGCAGTGACTCCAGAGAGTGCACTGGCACCACTGGGGATGCAGTGCATTGAGTCCAGAGAGTGCACTGGCTCCACTGGGGATGCAGTGCAGTGAGTCCAGAGAGTGCACTGGCACCACTGGAGATGCAGTACAGTGACTCCAGAGAGTGAACTGGCACAACTGGGGATGCAGTGCAGTGAGTCCAGAGAGTGCACTGGCACCACTGGGGATGAACTGCAGTGTGTGCAGAGAGTACACTGGCACCATTGGGGATGTACTGCAGTGAGTCCAGATAGTGCACTGGCACCACTGGGAATGCAGTGCTGTGAGTCCAGAGAGTGCACTGGCACCACTGGGGATGCAGTGCAGTGAGTCCACAGAGTGCACTGGCACCACTGGGGATGCACTGCAGAGACTCCAGAGAGTGCACTGGCACCACTGGGGATGCAGTACAGTGAGTCCACAGAGTGCACTGGCACCACTGGGGATGCAGTGCAGTGAGTCCAGAGAGTGCACTGGCACCACTGGGGATGCAGTGCAGTGAGTCCACAGAGTGCACTGGCACCACTGGGGATGCACTGCAGAGACTCCAGAGAGTGCACTGGCACCACTGGGGATGCAGTACAGTGAGTCCACAGAGTGCACTGGCACCACTGGGGATGCAGTGCAGTGAGCCCAGAGAGTGAACTGGCACCACTGGGGATGCACTGCAGTGAGTCCAGAGAGTGCACTGGCACCACTGGGGATGCACTGCAGTGAGTCCAGAGAGTGCACTGGCACCACTGGGGATGCAGTGCAGTGAGTCCAGAGAGTGCACTGGCACCACTCTGGATGCAGTGCGGTGAGTCCAGAGAGTGCACTGGCGCCACTGTGGATGCACTGCAGTGACTCCAGAGAGTGCACTGGCACCACTGGGGATGCACTGCAGTGAGTCCAGAGAGTGCACTGGATCAATTGGGGATGCAGTTCAGTTAGACCAGAGAGTGCACTGGCACCACTGGGGATGCACTGCAGTGAGTCCAGAGAGTGCACTGGCACCACTGGGGATGCAGTGCAGTGAGTCCAGAGAGTGCACTGGCACCACTCTGGATGCAGTGCGGTGAGTCCACAGAGTGCACTGGCACCACTGTGGATGCACTGCAGTGACTCCAGAGAGTGCACAGGCACCACTGGGGATGCAGTGCAGTGAGTCCAGAGAGTGCACTGGATCAATTGGGGATGCAGTTCAGTTTGTCCAGAGGGTGCACTGGCACCACTGGGGATGCAGTGCAGTGAGTCCAGAGAGTGCACTGGCACCACTGGGGATGCAGTACAGTGACTCCAGAGAGTGAACTGGCACCACTGGGGATGCACTGCAGTGAGTCCAGAGAGTGCACTGGCACCACTGGGGATGCACTGCAGTGAGTGCAGAGAGTACACTGGCACCATTGGGGATGTACTGCAGTGAGTCCAGAGAGTGCACTGGCACCACTGGGGATGCAGTGCAGTGAGTCCAGAGAGTGCACTGGCACCACTGGTGATGCAGTACAGTTAGTCCAGAGGGTGCACTGGCACCACTGGGGATGCACTGCAGAGACTCCAGAGAGTGCACTGGCACCACTGGGGATGCACTGCAGTGACTCTAGAGAGTGCACCGACACCACTGGGGATGCAGTGCAGTGAGTCCAGAGAGTGCACTGGCACCACTGGAGAAGCAGTGCAGTGACTCCAGAGAGTGCACTGGCACCACTGGGGATGTAGAGCAGTGAGTCCAGAGAGTGCACTGGCACCACTGGTGATGCAGTGCAGTGAGTCCAGAGAGTGCACTGGCACCACTGGGGATGCAGTGCAGTGAGTCCAGAGAGAGCACTGGCACCACTGGGGATGCAGTGCAGTGAGTGCAGAGAGTGCACTGGCACCACTGGGGATGCAGTGCAGTGAGTCCAGAGAGTGCACTGGCACCACTGGGGATGCAGTGCAGTGAGTCCACAGAGTGCACTGGCACCACTGGGGATGCAGTGCTGTAAGTCCAGAGAGTGCACTGGCACCACTGGGGATGCAGTGCAGTGAGTCCAGAGAGTGCACTGGCACCACTGGGGATGCAGTGCGGTGAGTCCAGAGAGTGCACTGGCAGCACTGGGAATGCACTGCTGTGAGTCCAGAGAGTGCACTGGCACCACTGGGGATGCACTGCAGTGAGTCCAGAGAGTGCACTGGCACCACTGGGGATGCAGTGTAGTGAGTGCAGAGAGTGCACTGGCACCTTGGGGATGCAGTGCAGTGAGTCCAGAGAGTGCATTGGCACCACTGGGGATGCACTGAAATGACTCCAGAGAGTGCACTGGATCAATTGGGGATGCAGTGCAGTGAGTCCAGAGAGTGCACTGGTACCACTGGGGATGCAGCGCAATGACTACAGAGAGTGCACTGGCACCACTGGGGATGCACTGCAGTGAGTGCAGAGAGTGCACTGGCACCACTGGGGATGCAGTGCAGTGAGTCCAGAGAGTGCACTGGCACCACTGGTGATGAAGTGCAGTGAGTCCAGAGAGTGCACTGGCACCACTGGGGATGCACTGCAGTGAGTCCAGAGAGTGCACTGGCGCCACTGTGGATGCAGTACAGTGATTCCAGAGAGTGCACTGGCACCACTGGGGATGCACTGCAGTGACTCCAGAGAGTGCACTGGCACCACTGGGGATGCAGTGCATTGAGTCCAGAGAGTGCACTGGCTCCACTGGGGATGCAGTGCAGTGAGTCCAGAGAGTGCACTGGCACCACTGGAGATGCAGTACAGTGACTCCAGAGAGTGAACTGGCACAACTGGGGATGCAGTGCAGTGAGTCCAGAGAGTGCACTGGCACCACTGGGGATGAACTGCAGTGTGTGCAGAGAGTACACTGGCACCATTGGGGATGTACTGCAGTGAGTCCAGATAGTGCACTGGCACCACTGGGAATGCAGTGCTGTGAGTCCAGAGAGTGCACTGGCACCACTGGGGATGCAGTGCAGTGAGTCCACAGAGTGCACTGGCACCACTGGGGATGCACTGCAGAGACTCCAGAGAGTGCACTGGCACCACTGGGGATGCAGTACAGTGAGTCCACAGAGTGCACTGGCACCACTGGGGATGCAGTGCAGTGAGTCCAGAGAGTGCACTGGCACCACTGGGGATGCAGTGCAGTGAGAAGTCCATAGAGTGCACTGGCACCACTGGTAATGCACTGCAGTGAGTCCAGAGAGTGCACTGGCACCACTG
Organism: Anser anser; assembly: GCF_964211835.1. Classification (NCBI taxonomy): domain Eukaryota; kingdom Metazoa; phylum Chordata; class Aves; order Anseriformes; family Anatidae; genus Anser; species Anser anser. Next base: position 212,368 of record NW_028153888.1, on the reverse strand, counting down.
GGGATGCACTGCAGTGAGTCCAGAGAGCGCACTGGCACCACTGGGGATGCAGTGCAGTGAGTCCAGAGAGTGCACTGGCACCACTGGGGATGCAGTGCAGTGAGTCCAGAGAGTGCACTGGCACCACCGGGGATGCAGTGCAGTGAGTCCAGAGAGTGCACTGGCACCACCGGGGATGCACTGCAGTGAGTCCAGAGAGTGCACTGGCACCACTGGGGATGCAGTGCAGTGAGTCCAGAGAGTGCACTGGCACCACTTGGGATGCAGTGCTGTGAGTCCAGAGAGTGCACTGGCACCACTGGGGATGCACTGCAGTGAGTCCAGAGAGTGCACTGGCACCACTGGGGATGCAGTGCAGTGAGTGCAGAGAGTGCACTGGCACCACTGGAGATGCACTGCAGTGAGTCCAGAGAGTGCACTGGCACCACCGGGGATGCAGTGCAGTGAGTCCAGAGAGTGCACTGGCACCACTGGGGATGCAGTGAAGTGAGTCCAGAGAGTGCAGTGGCACCACTGGAGATGCAGTGCAGTGAGTGCAGAGAGTGCACTGGCACCACTGGGGATGCAGTGCAGTGATTCCTGGGAGTGCACTGGCACCACTGGGGATGCAGTGCAGTGAGTCCAGAGAGTGCACTGGCACCACTGGGGATGCAGTGCAGTGACTCCAGAGAGTGCACTGGCACCACTGGGGATGCAGTGCGGTGAGTCCAGAGAGTGCACTGGCACCACTGGGGATGCAGTGCGGTGAGTCCAGAGAGTGCACTGGCACCACTGGGGATGCAGTGCGGTGAGTCCAGAGAGTCCACTGGCACCACTGGGGATGCAGTACAGTGAGTCCAGAGAGTGCACTGGCACCACTGGGGATGCACTGCAGAGACTCCAGAGAGTGCACTGGCACCACTGGGGATGCACTGCAGTGACTCTAGAGAGTGCACCGGCACCACTGGGGATGCAGTGCAGTGAGTCCAGAGAGTGCACTGGTACCACTGGGGATGCACTGCCGAGACTCCAGAGAGTGCACTGGCACCACTGGGGATGCACTGCAGTGACTCTAGAGAGTGCACCGGCACCACTGTGGATGCACTGCAGTGACTCCAGAGAGTGCACTGGCACCACTGGGGATGCAGTGCAGTGAGTCCAGAGAGTGCACTGGATCAATTGGGGATGCAGTTCAGTTAGACCAGAGAGTGCACTGGCACCACTGGGGATGCACTGCAGTGAGTCCAGGGAGTGCACTGGCACCACTGGGGATGCAGTGCAGTGACTGCAGAGAGTGCACTGGCACCACTCTGGATGCAGTGCGGTGAGTCCACAGAGTGCACTGGCACCACTGGGGATGCAGTGCAGTGACTCCAGAGAGTACACTGGCACCACTGGGGATGCAGTGCAGTGAGTCCAGAGAGTGCACTGGATCAATTGGGGATGCAGTTCAGTTAGTCCAGAGGGTGCACTGGCACCACTGGGGATGCAGTGCAGTGAGTCCAGAGAGTGCACTGGCACCACTGGGGATGCAGTACAGTGACTCCAGAGAGTGAACTGGCACCACTGGGGATGCAGTGCAGTGAGTCCAGAGAGTGCACTGGCACCACTGGGGATGCAGTGCAGTGAGTCCAGATAGTGCACTTGCACCACTGGGGATGTACTGCAGTGAGTCCAGAGAGTGCACTGGCACCACTGGGGATGCAGTGCAGTGAGTCCAGAGAGTGCACTGGCACCACTGGTGATGCAGTACAGTGAGTCCAGAGAGAGCACTGGCACCACTGGGGATGCACTGCAGAGACTCCAGAGAGTGCACTGGCACCACTGGGGATGCACTGCAGTGACTCTAGAGAGTGCACCGGCACCACTGAGGATGCAGTGCAGTGAGTCCAGAGAGTGCACTGGCACCACTGGGGAAGCACTGCAGTGACTCCAGAGAGTGCACTGGCACCACTGGGGATGCAGAGCAGTGAGTCCAGAGAGTGCACTGGCACCACTGGTGATGCAGTGCAGTGAGTCCAGAGATTGCACTGGCACCACTGGGGATGCAGTGCAGTGAGTCCAGAGAGAGCACTGGCACCACGTGGGATGCAGTGCAGTGAGTCCAGAGAGTGCACTGGCACCACTGGGGATGCAGAGCAGTGAGTCCAGAGAGTGCACTGGCACCACTGGGAATGCAGTGCAGTGAGTCCAGAGAGTGCACTGGCACCACTGGGGATGCACTGCAGTGAGTCCAGAGAGTGCACTGGCACCACTGGGGATGCAGTGCAGTGAGTCCAGAGAGTGCACTGGCACCACTGGGGATGCACTGCAGTGAGTCCAGAGAGTGCACTGGCACCACTGGGGATGCAGTGCAGTGAGTCCAGAGAGTGCACTGGCACCACTGGGAATGCACTGCTGTGAGTCCAGAGAGTGCACTGGCACCACTGGGGATGCACTGCAGTGAGTCCAGAGAGTGCACTGGCACCACTGGGGATGCAGTGTAGTGAGTGCAGAGAGTGCACTGGCACCTTAGGGATGCAGTGCAGTGAGTCCAGAGAGTGCATTGGCACCACTGGGGATGCACTGAAATGACTCCAGAGAGTGCACTGGATCAATTGGGGATGCAGTGCAGTTAGTCCAGAGAGTGTACTGGTACCACTGGGGATGCAGCGCAATGACTACAGAGAGTGCACTGGCACCACTGGGGATGCAGTGCAGTGAGTGCAGAGAGTGCACTGGCACCACTGGGGATGCAGTGCAGTGAGTCCAGAGAGTGCACTGGCACCACTGGGGATGCAGTGCAGTGAGTCCAGAGAGTGCACTGGCACCACTGGTGATGCAGTGCAGTGAGTCCAGAGAGTGCACTGGCGCCACTGTGGATGCAGTACAGTGAGTCCAGAGAGTGCACTGGCACCACTGGGGATGCAGTGCAGTGAGTCCAGAGAGTGCACTGGCACCACTGGGGATGCAGTGCAGTGAGTCCAGAGAGTGCACTGGCTCCACTGGGGATGCAGTGCAGTGAGTCCAGAGAGTGCACTGGCACCACTGGAGATGCAGTACAGTGACTCAAGAGAGTTAACTGGCACAACTGGGGATGCAGTGCAGTGAGTCCAGAGAGTGCACTGGCACCACTGGGGATGCACTGCAGTGAGTGCAGAGAGTACACTGGCACCAATGGGGATGTACTGCAGTGAGTCCAGATAGTGCACTGGCACCACTGGGAATGCAGTGCTGTGAGTCCAGAGAGTGCACTGGCACCACTGGGGATGCAGTACAGTGAGTCCACAGAGTGCACTGGCACCACTGGGGATGCACTGCAGAGACTCCAGAGAGTGCACTGGCACCACTGGGGATGCAGTACAGTGAGTCCACAGAGTGCACTGGCACCACTGGGGATGCAGTGCAGTGATTCCAGAGAGTGCACTGGCACCACTGGGGATGCAGAGCAGTGACTCTAGAGAGTGCACCTGCACCACTGGGGATGCACTGCAGTGAGTCCAGAGAGTGCACTGTCAGCACTGGGTATGCAGTGCAGTGAGTCCAGATAGTGCACTGGCACCACTGGGGATGCAGTGCAGTGATTCCAGAGAGTGCACTGGCACCACTGGGGATGCACTGCAGTGAGTCCAGAGAGTGCACTGGCACCACTGGGGATGCAGTGTAGTGAGTGCAGAGAGTGCACTGGCACCTTGGGGATGCAGTGCAGTGAGTCCAGAGAGTGCATTGGCACCACTGGGGATGCACTGCAGTGAGTCCAGAGAGTGCACTGGCACCGCTGGGGATGCACTGCAGTGAGTCCATAGAGTGCACTGGCACAACTGGGGATGCACTGAAATGACTCCAAAAAGTGCACTGGCCCCACTGGGGATGCAGTGCAGTGAGTCCAGAGAGTGCACTGGTACCACTGGGAATGCACCGCAATGACTGCAGAGAGTGCACTGGCACCACTGGGGATGCAGTGCAGTGAGTCCAGAGAGTGCACTGGCACCACTGGGGATGCAGTGCAGTGAGTCCAGAGAGTGCACTGGCACCACTCTGGATGCAGTGCGGTGAGTCCAGAGAGTGCACTGGCGCCACTGTGGATGCACTGCAGTGACTCCAGAGAGTGCACTGGCACCACTGGGGATGCAGTGCAGTGAGTCCAGAGAGTGCACTGGATCAATTGGGGATGCAGTTCAGTTAGACCAGAGAGTGCACTGGCACCAGTGGGGATGCAGTGCAGTGAGTCCAGAGTGCACTGGCACCACTGGGGATGCAGTGCAGTGAGTCCAGAGAGTGCACTGGCACCACTCTGGATGCAGTGCGGTGAGTCCACAGAGTGCACTGGCACCACTGGGGATGCACTGCAGTGACTCCAGAGAGTGCACTGGCACCACTGGGGATGCAGTGCAGTGAGTCCAGAGAGTGCACTGGATCAATTGGGGATGCAGTTCAGTTAGTCCAGAGGGTGCACTGGCACCACTGGGGATGCAGTGCAGTGAGTCCAGAGAGTGCACTGGCACCACTGGGGATGCACTGCAGTGAGTGCAGAGAGTACACTGGCACCATTGGGGATGTACTGCAGTGAGTCCAGAGAGTGCACTGGCACCACTGGGGATGCAGTGCAGTGAGTCCAGAGAGTGCACTGGCACCACTGGTGATGCAGTACAGTGAGTCCACAGAGTGCACTGGCACCACTGGGGATGCACTGCAGAGACTCCAGAGAGTGCACTGGCACCACTGGGGATGCACTGCAGTGACTCTAGAGAGTGCACCGGCACCACTGGGGATGCACTGCAGTGAGTCCAGAGAGTGCACTGGCACCACTGGGGAAGCATTGCAGTGAGTCCAGAGAGTGCACTGGCACCACTGGGGATGCAGAGCAGTGAGTCCAGAGAGTGCACTGGCACCACTGGTGATGCAGTGCAGTGAGTCCAGAGAGTGCACTGGCACCACTGGGGATGCAGTGCAGTGAGTCCAGAGAGAGCACTGGCACCACTGGGGATGCAGTGCAGTGAGTCCAGAGAGTGCACTGGCAGCACTGGGGATGCAGTGCAGTGAGTCCAGAGAGTGCACTGGCACCACAGGGTATGCAGTGCAGTGAGTCCACAGAGTTCACTGGCACCACTGGGGATGCAGTGCTGTAAGTCCAGAGAGTGCACTGGCACCACTGGGGATGCAGTGCAATGAGTCCAGAGAGTGCACTGGCACCACTGGGGATGCAGTGCGGTGAGTCCAGAGAGTGCACTGGCACCACTGGGGATGCAGTACAGTGAGTCCACAGAGTGCACTGGCACCACTGGGGATGCACTGCAGTGACTCTAGAGAGTGCACCGGCACCACTGGGGATGCAGTGCAGTGAGTCCAGAGAGTGCACTGGCACCACTGGGGAAGCACTGCAGTGACTCCAGAGAGTGCACTGGCACCACTGGGGATGCAGTGCAGTGAGTCCAGAGAGTGCACTGGCACCACTGGGGATGCAGTGCAGTGAGAAGTCCATAGAGTGCACTGGCACTACTGGGGATGCACTGCAGAGACTCCAGAGAGTGCACTGGCACCACTGGGGATGCAGTGCAGTGAGTCCAGAGAGTGCACTGGCACCACTGGGGATGCAGCGCAATGACTACAGAGAGTGCAATGGCACCACTGGGGATGCAGTGCAGTGAGTCCAGAGAGTGCACTGGCACCACTGGGGATGCAGTGCAGTGAGAAGTCCATAGAGTGCACTGGCACTACTGGGGATGCACTGCAGAGACTCCAGAGAGTGCACTGGCACCACTGGAGATGCACTGCAGTGAGTCCAGAGAGTGCACTGGCACCACTGTGGATGCACTGCAGAGACTCCAGAGAGTGCACTGGCACCACTGGGGATGCAGTGCAGTGAGTCCAGAGAGTGCACTGGCACCACTGGGGATGCACTGCAGTGAGTCCAGAGAGTGCACTGGCACCACTGGGGATGCAGTGCAGTGACTCCAGAGAGTGCACTGGCACCACTGGGGATGCAGTGCAGTGAGTCCAGAGAGTGCACTGGCACCACTGGGGATGCAGCGCAATGACTACAGAGAGTGCAATGGCACCACTGGGGATGCAGTGCAGTGAGTCCAGAGAGTGCACTGGCACCACTGGGGATGCAGTGCAGTGAGAAGTCCATAGAGTGCACTGGCACCACTGGGGATGCACTGCAGAGACTCCAGAGAGTGCACTGGCACCACTGGGGATGCAGTGCGGTGAGTCCAGAGAGTGCACTGGCACCACTGGGGATGCAGTACAGTGAGTCCACAGAGTGCACTGGCACCACTGGGGATGCACTGCAGTGACTCTAGAGAGTGCACCGGCACCACTGGGGATGCAGTGCAGTGAGTCCAGAGAGTGCACTGGCACCACTGGGGAAGCACTGCAGTGACTCCAGAGAGTGCACTGGCACCACTGGGGATGCAGTGCAGTGAGTCCAGAGAGTGCACTGGCACCACTGGGGATGCAGTGCAGTGAGAAGTCCATAGAGTGCACTGGCACTACTGGGGATGCACTGCAGAGACTCCAGAGAGTGCACTGGCACCACTGGGGATGCAGTGCAGTGAGTCCAGAGAGTGCACTGGCACCACTGGGGATGCAGCGCAATGACTACAGAGAGTGCAATGGCACCACTGGGGATGCAGTGCAGTGAGTCCAGAGAGTGCACTGGCACCACTGGGGATGCAGTGCAGTGAGAAGTCCATAGAGTGCACTGGCACTACTGGGGATGCACTGCAGAGACTCCAGAGAGTGCACTGGCACCACTGGAGATGCACTGCAGTGAGTCCAGAGAGTGCACTGGCACCACTGTGGATGCACTGCAGAGACTCCAGAGAGTGCACTGGCACCACTGGGGATGCAGTGCAGTGAGTCCAGAGAGTGCACTGGCACCACTGGGGATGCAGTGCAGTGAGAAGTCCATAGAGTGCACTGGCACCACTGGGGATGCACTGCAGAGACTCCAGAGAGTGCACTGGCACCACTGGGGATGCACTGCAGCGAGTCCACAGAGTGCACTGGCACCACTGGGGATGCACTGCAGCGAGTCCAGAGAGTGCACTGGCACCACTGGGGATGCAGTGCGGTGAGTCCAGAGAGTGCACTGGCACCACTGGGGATGCAGTGCAGTGAGTCCAGAGAGTGCACTGGCACCACTGGGGATGCAGTGCAGTGAGTCCAGAGAGTGCACTGGCACCACTGGGGATGCACTGCAGTGAGTCCAGAGAGTGCACTGGCACCACTGGGGATGGAGTGAAGTGAGTCCAGAGAGTGCAGTGGCACCACTGGGGATGCAGTGCAGTGAGTGCAGAGAGTGCACTGGCACCACTGGGGATGCAGTGCAGTGAGTCCAGAGAGTGCACTGGCACCACTGGGGATGCACTGCAGTGAGTCCAGAGAGTGCACTGGCACCACTGGGGATGCAGTGCAGTGACTCCAGAGAGTGCACTGGCACCACTGGGGATGCAGTGCAGTGAGTCCAGAGAGTGCACTGGCACCACTGGGGATGCAGCGCAATGACTACAGAGAGTGCAATGGCACCACTGGGGATGCAGTGCAGTGAGTCCAGAGAGTGCACTGGCACCACTGGGGATGCAGTGCAGTGAGAAGTCCATAGAGTGCACTGGCACCACTGGGGATGCACTGCAGAGACTCCAGAGAGTGCACTGGCACCACTGGGGATGCAGTGCGGTGAGTCCAGAGAGTGCACTGGCACCACTGGGGATGCAGTACAGTGAGTCCACAGAGTGCACTGGCACCACTGGGGATGCACTGCAGTGACTCTAGAGAGTGCACCGGCACCACTGGGGATGCAGTGCAGTGAGTCCAGAGAGTGCACTGGCACCACTGGGGAAGCACTGCAGTGACTCCAGAGAGTGCACTGGCACCACTGGGGATGCAGTGCAGTGAGTCCAGAGAGTGCACTGGCACCACTGGGGATGCAGTGCAGTGAGAAGTCCATAGAGTGCACTGGCACTACTGGGGATGCACTGCAGAGACTCCAGAGAGTGCACTGGCACCACTGGGGATGCAGTGCAGTGAGTCCAGAGAGTGCACTGGCACCACTGGGGATGCAGCGCAATGACTACAGAGAGTGCAATGGCACCACTGGGGATGCAGTGCAGTGAGTCCAGAGAGTGCACTGGCACCACTGGGGATGCAGTGCAGTGAGAAGTCCATAGAGTGCACTGGCACTACTGGGGATGCACTGCAGAGACTCCAGAGAGTGCACTGGCACCACTGGAGATGCACTGCAGTGAGTCCAGAGAGTGCACTGGCACCACTGGGGATGCACTGCAGAGACTCCAGAGAGTGCACTGGCACCACTGGGGATGCAGTGCAGTGAGTCCAGAGAGTGCACTGGCACCACTGGGGATGCAGTGCAGTGAGAAGTCCATAGAGTGCACTGGCACCACTGGGGATGCACTGCAGAGACTCCAGAGAGTGCACTGGCACCACTGGGGATGCACTGCAGCGAGTCCACAGAGTGCACTGGCACCACTGGGGATGCACTGCAGCGAGTCCAGAGAGTGCACTGGCACCACTGGGGATGCAGTGCGGTGAGTCCAGAGAGTGCACTGGCACCACTGGGGATGCAGTGCAGTGAGTCCAGAGAGTGCACTGGCACCACTGGGGATGCAGTGCAGTGAGTCCAGAGAGTGCACTGGCACCACTGGGGATGCACTGCAGTGAGTCCAGAGAGTGCACTGGCACCACTGGGGATGGAGTGAAGTGAGTCCAGAGAGTGCAGTGGCACCACTGGGGATGCAGTGCAGTGAGTGCAGAGAGTGCACTGGCACCACTGGGGATGCAGTGCAGTGAGTCCAGAGAGTGCACTGGCACCACTGGGGATGCACTGCAGTGAGTCCAGAGAGTGCACTGGCACCACTGGGGATGCAGTGCAGTGACTCCAGAGAGTGCACTGGCACCACTGGGGATGCAGTGCAGTGAGTCCAGAGAGTGCACTGGCACCACTGGGGATGCAGCGCAATGACTACAGAGAGTGCAATGGCACCACTGGGGATGCAGTGCAGTGAGTCCAGAGAGTGCACTGGCACCACTGGGGATGCAGTGCAGTGAGAAGTCCATAGAGTGCACTGGCACCACTGGGGATGCACTGCAGAGACTCCAGAGAGTGCACTGGCACCACTGGGGATGCAGTGCGGTGAGTCCAGAGAGTGCACTGGCACCACTGGGGATGCAGTACAGTGAGTCCACAGAGTGCACTGGCACCACTGGGGATGCACTGCAGTGACTCTAGAGAGTGCACCGGCACCACTGGGGATGCAGTGCAGTGAGTCCAGAGAGTGCACTGGCACCACTGGGGAAGCACTGCAGTGAGTCCAGAGAGTGCACTGGCACCACTGGGGATGCAGTGCAGTGAGTCCAGAGAGTGCACTGGCACCACTGGGGATGCAGTGCAGTGAGAAGTCCATAGAGTGCACTGGCACTACTGGGGATGCACTGCAGAGACTCCAGAGAGTGCACTGGCACCACTGGGGATGCAGTGCAGTGAGTCCAGAGAGTGCACTGGCACCACTGGGGATGCAGCGCAATGACTACAGAGAGTGCAATGGCACCACTGGGGATGCAGTGCAGTGAGTCCAGAGAGTGCACTGGCACCACTGGGGATGCAGTGCAGTGAGAAGTCCATAGAGTGCACTGGCACTACTGGGGATGCACTGCAGAGACTCCAGAGAGTGCACTGGCACCACTGGAGATGCACTGCAGTGAGTCCAGAGAGTGCACTGGCACCACTGGGGATGCACTGCAGAGACTCCAGAGAGTGCACTGGCACCACTGGGGATGCAGTGCAGTGAGTCCAGAGAGTGCACTGGCACCACTGGGGATGCACTGCAGTGAGTCCAGAGAGTGCACTGGCACCACTGGGGATGCAGTGCAGTGACTCCAGAGAGTGCACTGGCACCACTGGGGATGCAGTGCAGTGAGTCCAGAGAGTGCACTGGCACCACTGGGGATGCAGCGCAATGACTACAGAGAGTGCAATGGCACCACTGGGGATGCAGTGCAGTGAGTCCAGAGAGTGCACTGGCACCACTGGGGATGCAGTGCAGTGAGAAGTCCATAGAGTGCACTGGCACCACTGGGGATGCACTGCAGAGACTCCAGAGAGTGCACTGGCACCACTGGGGATGCACTGCAGCGAGTCCACAGAGTGCACTGGCACCACTGGGGATGCACTGCAGCGAGTCCAGAGAGTGCACTGGCACCACTGGGGATGCAGTGCAGTGAGTCCAGAGAGTGCACTGGCACCACTGGGGATGCAGTGCAGTGAGTCCAGAGAGTGCACTGGCACCACTGGGGATGCAGTGCAGTGAGTCCAGAGAGTGCACTGGCACCACTGGGGATGCACTGCAGTGAGTCCAGAGAGTGCACTGGCACCACTGGGGATGGAGTGAAGTGAGTCCAGAGAGTGCAGTGGCACCACTGGGGATGCAGTGCAGTGAGTGCAGAGAGTGCACTGGCACCACTGGGGATGCAGTGCAGTGAGTCCAGAGAGTGCACTGGCACCACTGGGGATGCAGTGCAGTGAGTCCAGAGAGTGCACTGGCACCACTGGGGATGCAGTGCAGTGAGTCCAGTGAGTGCACTGGCACCACTGGGGATGCAGTGCGGTGAGTCCAGAGAGTGCACTGGCACCACTGGGGATGCAGTGCTGTAAGTCCAGAGAGTGCACTGGCACCACTGGGGATGCAGTGCAGTGAGTCCAGAGAGTGCACTGGCACCACTGCGGATGCAGTGCGGTGAGTCCAGAGAGTGCACTGGCACCACTGGGGATGCAGTACAGTGAGTCCAGAGAGTGCACTGGCACCACTGGGGATGCAGTGCGGTGAGTCCAGAGAGTGCACTGGCACCACTGGGGATGCACTGCAGTGAGTCCAGAGAGTGCACTGGCACCACTGGGGATGCACTGCAGTGACTCTAGAGAGTGCACCGGCACCACTGGGGATGCAGTGCAGTGAGTGCAGAGAGTGCACTGGCACCACTGGGGAAGCACTGCAGTGACTCCAGAGAGTGCACTGGCACCACTGGGGATGCAGTGCAGTGAGTCCAGAGAGTGCACTGGCACCACTGGGGATGCAGCGCAATGACTACAGGGAGTGCACTGGCACCACTGGGGATGCAGTGCAGTGAGTCCAGAGAGTGCACTGGCACCACTGGGGGTGCAGTGCAGTGAGTCCAGAGAGTGCACTGGCACCACTGGGGATGCAGTGCAGTGAGTCCACAGAGTGCACTGGCACCACTGGGGATGCAGTACAGTGAGTCCAGAGAGTGCACTGGCACCACTGGGGATGCAGTACAGTGAGTCCACAGAGTGCACTGGCACCACTGGGGATGCAGTGCAGTGAGTCCAGAGAGTGCACTGGCACCACTGGGGATGCAGTGCAGTGAGTCCAGAGAGTGCACTGGCACCACTGGGGATGCACTGCAGTGAGTCCAGAGAGTGCACTGGCACCACTCTGGATGCAGTGCGGTGAGTCCAGAGAGTGCACTGGCGCCACTGTGGATGCACTGCAGTGACTCCAGAGAGTGCACTGGCACCACTGGGGATGCAGTGCAGTGAGTCCAGAGAGTGCACTGGATCAATTGGGGATGCAGTTCAGTTAGACCAGAGAGTGCACTGGCACCACTGGGGATGCACTGCAGTGAGTCCAGAGAGTGCACTGGCAAAACTGGGGATGCAGTGCAGTGAGTCCAGAGAGTGCACTGGCACCACTCTGGATGCAGTGTGGTGAGTCCACAGAGTGCACTGGCACCACTGGGGATGCACTGCAGTGACTCCAGAGAGTGCACTGGCACCACTGGGGATGCAGTGCAGTGAGTCCAGAGAGTGCACTGGATCAATTGGGGATGCAGTTCAGTTAGTCCATAGAGTGCACTGGCACCACTGGGGATGCAGTGCAGTGAGTCCAGAGAGTGCACTGGCAGCACTGGGGATGCAGTACAGTGACTCCAGAGAGTGAACTGGCACCACTGGGGATGCACTGCAGTGAGTCCAGAGAGTGCACTGGCACCACTGGGGATGCACTGCAGTGAGTGCAGAGAGTACACTGGCACCACTGGGGATGCAGTGCAGTGAGTCCAGAGAGTGCACTGGCACCACTGGTGATGCAGTACAGTGAGTCCACAGAGTGCACTGGCACCACTGGGGATGCACTGCAGAGACTCCAGAGAGTGCACTGGCACCACTGGGGATGCACTGCAGCGACTCTAGAGAGTGCACCGGCACCACTGCGGATGCAGTGCAGTGAGTCCAGAGAGTGCACTGGCACCACTGGGGATGCAGTACAGTGAGTCCACAGAGTGCACTGGCACCACTGGGGATGCAGAGCAGTGAGTCCAGAGAGTGCACTGGCACCACTGGTGATGCAGTGCAGTGAGTCCAGAGAGTGCACTGGCACCACTGGGGATGCAGTGCAGTGAGTCCAGAGAGAGCACTGGCACCACTGGGGATGCAGTGCAGTGAGTCCAGAGAGTGCACTGGCACCACTGGGGATGCAGTGCAGTGAGTCCAGAGAGTGCACTGGCACCACAGGGTATGCAGTGCAGTGAGTCCACAGAGTGCACTGGCACCACTGGGGATGCAGTGCTGTAAGTCCAGAGAGTGCACTGGCACCACTGGGGATGCAGTGCAATGAGTCCAGAGAGTGCACTGGCACCACTGGGGATGCAGTGCGGTGAGTCCAGACAATGCACTGGCACCACTGGGGATGCAGTACAGTGAGTCCACAGAGTGCACTGGCACCACTGGGGATGCACTGCAGTGACTCTAGAGAGTGCACCGGCACCACTGGGGATGCAGTGCAGTGAGTCCAGAGAGTGCACTGGCACCACTGGGGAAGCACTGCAGTGACTCCAGAGAGTGCACTGGCACCACTGGGGATGCAGTGCAGTGAGTCCAGAGAGTGCACTGGCACCACTGGGGATGCAGCGCAATGACTACAGAGAGTGCACTGGCACCACTGGGGATGCAGTGCAGTGAGTCCAGAAAGTGCACTGGCACCACTGGGGATGCAGTGCAGTGAGAAGTCCATAGAGTGCACTGGCACCACTGGGGATGCACTGAAGTGAGTCCAGAGAGTGCACTGGCACCACTGGGGATGCAGTGCAGTGAGTCCAGAGAGTGCACTGGCACCACTGGGGATGCAGTACAGTGAGTCCACAGAGTGCACTGGCACCACTGGGGATGCACTGCAGAGACTCCAGAGAGTGCACTGGCACCACTGGGGATGCAGTGCAGTGAGTCCAGAGAGTGCACTGGCACCACTGGGGATGCACTGCAGTGAGTCCAGAGAGTGCACTGGCACCACTGGGGATGCAGTGCAGTGAGTCCAGAGAGTGCACTGTCAGCACTGGGGATGCACTGCAGTGAGTCCAGAGAGTGCACTGGCACCACTGGGGATGCAGTGAAGTGAGTCCAGAGAGTGCAGTGGCACCACTGGTGATGCAGTGCAGTGAGTGCAGAGAGTGCACTGGCACCACTGGGGATGCAGTGCAGTGATTCCTGAGAGTGCACTGGCACCACTGGGGATGCAGTGCAGTGAGTCCAGAGAGTGCACTGGCACCACTGGGGATGCAGTGCAGTGAGTCCAGGGAGTGCACTGGCACCACTGGGGATGCAGTGCGGTGAGTCCAGAGAGTGCACTGGCACCACTGGGGATGCAGTGCTGTAAGTCCAGAGAGTGCACTGGCACCACTGGGGATGCAGTGCAGTGAGTCCAGAGAGTGCACTGGCACCACTGGGGATGCAGTGCGGTGAGTCCAGAGAGTGCACTGACACCACTGGGGATGCACTGCAGAGACTCCAGAGAGTGCACTGGCACCACTGGGGATGCACTGCAGTGACTCTAGAGATTGCACCGGCACCACTGGGGATGCAGTGCAGTGAGTCCACAGAGTGCACTGGCACCACTGGGGAAGCACTGCAGTGACTCCAGAGAGTGCACTGGCACCACTGGGGATGCAGTGCAGTGAGTCCAGAGAGTGCACTGGCACCACTGGGGGTGCAGTGCAGTGAGTCCAGAGAGTGCACTGGCCCCACTGGGGATGCACTGCAGTGAGTCCAGAGAGTGCACTGGCACCACTGGGGATGCACTGCAGTGAGTCCAGAGAGTGCACTGGCACCACTGGGGATGCAGTGCAGTGAGTCCAGAGAGTGCACTGGCACCACTGGGGATGCACTGGAGAGACTCCAGAGAGTGCACTGGCACCACTGGGGATGCAGTGCAGTGAGTCCAGAGAGAGCACTGGCACCACTGGGGATGCACTGCAGTGAGTCCAGAGAGTGCACTGTCAGTACTGGGGATGCAGTGCAGTGAGTCCAGATAGTGCACTGGCACCACTGGGGATGCAGTGCAGTGAGTCCAGAGAGTGCACTGGCACCACTGGGGATGCACTGCTGTGAGTCCAGAGAGTGCACTGGCACCACTGGGGATGCAGTGTAGTGAGTGCAGAGAGTGCACTGGCACCTTGGGGATGCAGTGCAGTGAGTCCAGAGAGTGCATTGGCACCACTGGGGATGCAGTGCAGTGAGTCCACAGAGTGCTCTGGCACCACTGGGGATGCACTGCAGTGAGTCCAGAGAGTGCACTGGCACCACTGGGGATGCACTGAAATGACTCCAGAGAGTGCACTGGCCCCACTGGGGATGCAGTGCAGTGAGTCCAGAGAGTGCACTGGTACCACTGGGGATGCAGCGCAATGACTACAGAGAGTGCACTGGCACCACTGGGGATGCAGTGCTGTGAGTCCAGAGAGTGCACTGGCACCACTGGGGATGCAGTGCAGTGAGTCCAGAGAGTGCACTGGCACCACTGGGGATGCACTGTAGTGAGTCCAGAGAGTGCACTGGCACCACTGGGGATGCAGTGCAGTGAGTCCAGAGAGTGCACTGGCACCACTCTGGATGCAGTGCGGTGAGTCCAGAGAGTGCACTGGCGCCACTGTGGATGCAGTACAGTGAGTCCAGAGAGTGCACTGGCACCACTGGGGATGCACTGCAGTGAGTCCAGAGAGTGCACTGGCACCACTGGGGATGCAGTGCAGTGAGTCCAGAGAGTGCACTGGATCAACTGGGGATGCAGTTCAGTTAGTCCAGAGAGTACACTGGCACCACTGGGGATGCAGTGCAGTGAGTCCAGAGAGTGCACTGGCACCACTGGGGATGCAGTACAGTGACTCCAGAGAGTGAACAGGCACCACTGGGGATGCACTGCAGTGAGTGCAGAGAGTACACTGGCACCATTGGGGATGTACTGCAGTGAGTCCGGAGAGTGCACTGGCACCACTGGGGATGCAGTGCAGTGAGTCCACAGAGTGCACTGGCACCACTGGGGATGCAGTGCAGTGAGTCCAGAGAGTACACTGGCACCATTGGGGACGTACTGCAGTGAGTCCAGAGAGTGCACTGGCACCACTGGGGATGCAGTACAGTGAGTCCACAGAGTGCACTGGCACCACTGGGGATGCACTGCAGAGACTCCAGAGAGTGAACTGGCACCACTGGGGATGCACTGCAGTGAGTACAGAGAGTGCACCGGCACCACTGGGGATGCACTGCAGTGAGTCCAGAGAGCGCACTGGCACCACTGGGGATGCAGTGCAGTGAGTCCAGAGAGTGCACTGTCAGTACTGGGGATGCAGTGCAGTGAGTCCAGATAGTGCACTGGCACCACTGGGGATGCAGTGCAGTGAGTCCAGAGAGTGCACTGGCACCACTGGGGATGCACTGCAGTGAGTCCAGAGAGTGCACTGGCACCACTGGGGATGCAGTGCAGTGAGTCCAGAGAGTGCACTGGCACCACTTGGGATGCAGTGCTGTGAGTCCAGAGAGTGCACTGGCACCACTGGGGATGCACTGCAGTGAGTCCAGAGAGTGCACTGGCACCACTGGGGATGCAGTGCAGTGAGTGCAGAGAGTGCACTGGCACCACTGGAGATGCACTGCAGTGAGTCCAGAGAGTGCACTGGCACCACCGGGGATGCAGTGCAGTGAGTCCAGAGAGTGCACTGGCACCACTGGGGATGCAGTGAAGTGAGTCCAGAGAGTGCAGTGGCACCACTGGGGATGCAGTGCAGTGAGTGCAGAGAGTGCACTGGCACCACTGGGGATGCAGTGCAGTGATTCCTGGGAGTGCACTGGCACCACTGGGGATGCAGTGCAGTGAGTCCAGAGAGTGCACTGGCACCACTGGGGATGCAGTGCAGTGACTCCAGAGAGTGCACTGGCACCACTGGGGATGCAGTGCGGTGAGTCCAGAGAGTGCACTGGCACCACTGGGGATGCAGTGCGGTGAGTCCAGAGAGTGCACTGGCACCACTGGGGATGCAGTGCGGTGAGTCCAGAGAGTGCACTGGCACCACTGGGGATGCAGTACAGTGAGTCCAGAGAGTGCACTGGCACCACTGGGGATGCACTGCAGAGACTCCAGAGAGTGCACTGGCACCACTGGGGATGCACTGCAGTGACTCTAGAGAGTGCACCGGCACCACTGGGGATGCAGTGCAGTGAGTCCAGAGAGTGCACTGGCACCACTGGGGATGCACTGCCGAGACTCCAGAGAGTGCACTGGCACCACTGGGGATGCACTGCAGTGACTCTAGAGAGTGCACCGGCACCACTGTGGATGCACTGCAGTGACTCCAGAGAGTGCACTTACACCACTGGGGATGCAGTGCAGTGAGTCCAGAGAGTGCACTGGATCAATTGGGGATGCAGTTCAGTTAGACCAGAGAGTGCACTGGCACCACTGGGGATGCACTGCAGTGAGTCCAGGGAGTGCACTGGCACCACTGGGGATGCAGTGCAGTGACTCCAGAGAGTGCACTGGCACCACTCTGGATGCAGTGCGGTGAGTCCACAGAGTGCACTGGCACCACTGGGGATGCAGTGCAGTGACTCCAGAGAGTGCACTGGCACCACTGGGGATGCAGTGCAGTGAGTCCAGAGAGTGCACTGGATCAATTGGGGATGCAGTTCAGTTAGTCCAGAGGGTGCACTGGCACCACTGGGGATGCAGTGCAGTGAGTCCAGAGAGTGCACTGGCACCACTGGGGATGCAGTACAGTGACTCCAGAGAGTGAACTGGCACCACTGGGGATGCACTGCAGTGAGTCCAGAGAGTGCACTGGCACCACTGGGGATGCACTGCAGTGAGTGCAGAGAGTACACTGGCACCATTGGGGATGTACTGCAGTGAGTCCAGAGAGTGCACTGGCACCACTGGGGATGCAGTGCAGTGAGTCCAGAGAGTGCACTGGCACCACTGGTGATGCAGTACAGTGAGTCCAGAGAGAGCACTGGCACCACTGGGGATGCACTGCAGAGACTCCAGAGAGTGCACTGGCACCACTGGGGATGCACTGCAGTGACTCTAGAGAGTGCACTGGCACCACTGGGGATGCAGTGCAGTGAGTCCAGAGAGTGCACTGGCACCACTGGGGAAGCACTGCAGTGACTCCAGAGAGTGCACTGGCACCACTGGGGATGCAGAGCAGTGAGTCCAGAGAGTGCACTGGCACCACTGGTGATGCAGTGCAGTGAGTCCAGAGATTGCACTGGCACCACTGGGGATGCAGTGCAGTGAGTCCAGAGAGAGCACTGGCACCACTGGGGATGCACTGCAGTGAGTCCAGAGAGTGCACTGGCACCACTGGGGATGCACTGCAGTGAGTCCAGAGAGTGCACTGGCACCACTGGGAATGCAGTGCAGTGAGTCCAGAGAGTGCACTGGCACCACTGGGGATGCACTGCAGTGAGTCCAGAGAGTGCACTGGCACCACTGGGGATGCAGTGCAGTGAGTCCAGAGAGTGCACTGGCACCACTGGGGATGCACTGCAGTGAGTCCAGAGAGTGCACTGGCACCACTGGGGATGCAGTGCAGTGAGTCCAGAGAGTGCACTGGCACCACTGGGAATGCACTGCTGTGAGTCCAGAGAGTGCACTGGCACCACTGGGGATGCACTGCAGTGAGTCCAGAGAGTGCACTGGCACCACTGGGGATGCAGTGTAGTGAGTGCAGAGAGTGCACTGGCACCTTGGGGATGCAGTGCAGTGAGTCCAGAGAGTGCATTGGCACCACTGGGGATGCACTGAAATGACTCCAGAGAGTGCACTGGATCAATTGGGGATGCAGTGCAGTTAGTCCAGAGAGTGTACTGGTACCACTGGGGATGCAGCGCAATGACTACAGAGAGTGCACTGGCACCACTGGGGATGCAGTGCAGTGAGTGCAGAGAGTGCACTGGCACCACTGGGGATGCAGTGCAGTGAGTCCAGAGAGTGCACTGGCACCACTGGGGATGCAGTGCAGTGAGTCCAGAGAGTGCACTGGCACCACTGGTGATGCAGTGCAGTGAGTCCAGAGAGTGCACTGGCGCCACTGTGGATGCAGTACAGTGAGTCCAGAGAGTGCACTGGCACCACTGGTGATGCAGTGCAGTGACTCCAGAGAGTGCACTGGCACCACTGGGGATGCAGTGCATTGAGTCCAGAGAGTGCACTGGCTCCACTGGGGATGCAGTGCAGTGAGTCCAGAGAGTGCACTGGCACCACTGGAGATGCAGTACAGTGACTCAAGAGAGTTAACTGGCACAACTGGGGATGCAGTGCAGTGAGTCCAGAGAGTGCACTGGCACCACTGGGGATGCACTGCAGTGAGTGCAGAGAGTACACTGGCACCAATGGGGATGTACTTCAGTGAGTCCAGATAGTGCACTGGCACCACTGGGAATGCAGTGCTGTGAGTCCAGAGAGTGCACTGGCACCACTGGGGATGCAGTACAGTGAGTCCACAGAGTGCACTGGCACCACTGGGGATGCACTGCAGAGACTCGAGAGAGTGCACTGGCACCACTGGGGATGCAGTACAGTGAGTCCACAGAGTGCACTGGCACCACTGGGGATGCAGTGCAGTGATTCCAGAGAGTGCACTGGCACCACTGGGGATGCAGAGCAGTGACTCTAGAGAGTGCACTGGCACCACGGGGGATGCACTGCAGTGAGTCCAGAGAGTGCACTGTCAGCACTGGGTATGCAGTGCAGTGAGTCCAGATAGTGCACTGGCACCACTGGGGATGCAGTGCAGTGATTCCAGAGAGTGCACTGGCACCACTGGGGATGCACTGCAGTGAGTCCAGAGAGTGCACTGGCACCACTGGGGATGCAGTGTAGTCAGTGCAGAGAGTGCACTGGCACCTTGGGGATGCAGTGCAGTGAGTCCAGAGAGTGCATTGGCACCACTGGGGATGCAGTGCTGTAAGTCCAGAGAGTGCACTGGCACCACTGGGGATGCAGTGCAATGAGTCCAGAGAGTGCACTGGCACCACTGGGGATGCAGTGCGGTGAGTCCAGACAATGCACTGGCACCACTGGGGATGCAGTACAGTGAGTCCACAGAGTGCACTGGCACCACTGGGGATGCACTGCAGTGACTCTAGAGAGTGCACCGGCACCACTGGGGATGCAGTGCAGTGAGTCCAGAGAGTGCACTGGCACCACTGGGGAAGCACTGCAGTGACTCCAGAGAGTGCACTGGCACCACTGGGGATGCAGTGCAGTGAGTCCAGAGAGTGCACTGGCACCACTGGGGATGCAGCGCAATGACTACAGAGAGTGCACTGGCACCACTGGGGATGCAGTGCAGTGAGTCCAGAAAGTGCACTGGCACCACTGGGGATGCAGTGCAGTGAGAAGTCCATAGAGTGCACTGGCACCACTGGGGATGCACTGAAGTGAGTCCAGAGAGTGCACTGGCACCACTGGGGATGCAGTGCAGTGAGTCCAGAGAGTGCACTGGCACCACTGGGGATGCAGTACAGTGAGTCCACAGAGTGCACTGGCACCACTGGGGATGCACTGCAGAGACTCCAGAGAGTGCACTGGCACCACTGGGGATGCAGTGCAGTGAGTCCAGAGAGTGCACTGGCACCACTGGGGATGCACTGCAGTGAGTCCAGAGAGTGCACTGGCACCACTGGGGATGCAGTGCAGTGAGTCCAGAGAGTGCACTGTCAGCACTGGGGATGCACTGCAGTGAGTCCAGAGAGTGCACTGGCACCACTGGGGATGCAGTGAAGTGAGTCCAGAGAGTGCAGTGGCACCACTGGTGATGCAGTGCAGTGAGTGCAGAGAGTGCACTGGCACCACTGGGGATGCAGTGCAGTGATTCCTGAGAGTGCACTGGCACCACTGGGGATGCAGTGCAGTGAGTCCAGAGAGTGCACTGGCACCACTGGGGATGCAGTGCAGTGAGTCCAGAGAGTGCACTGGCACCACTGGGGATGCAGTGCGGTGAGTCCAGAGAGTGCACTGGCACCACTGGGGATGCAGTGCTGTAAGTCCAGAGAGTGCACTGGCACCACTGGGGATGCAGTGCAGTGAGTCCAGAGAGTGCACTGGCACCACTGGGGATGCAGTGCGGTGAGTCCAGAGAGTGCACTGGCACCACTGGGGATGCAGTACAGTGAGTCCAGAGAGTGCACTGACACCACTGGGGATGCACTGCAGAGACTCCAGAGAGTGCACTGGCACCACTGGGGATGCACTGCAGTGACTCTAGAGATTGCACCGGCACCACTGGGGATGCAGTGCAGTGAGTCCACAGAGTGCACTGGCACCACTGGGGAAGCACTGCAGTGACTCCAGAGAGTGCACTGGCACCACTGGGGATGCAGTGCAGTGAGTCCAGAGAGTGCACTGGCACCACTGGGGGTGCAGTGCAGTGAGTCCAGAGAGTGCACTGGCACCACTGGGGATGCACTGCAGTGAGTCCAGAGAGTGCACTGGCACCACTGGGGATGCACTGCAGTGAGTCCAGAGAGTGCACTGGCATCACTGGGGATGCAGTGCAGTGAGTCCAGAGAGTGCACTGGCACCACTGGGGATGTACTGGAGAGACTCCAGAGAGTGCACTGGCACCACTGGAGATGCAGTGCAGTGAGTCCAGAGAGTGCACTGGCACCACTGGGGATGCACTGCAGTGAGTCCAGAGAGTGCACTGTCAGTACTGGGGATGCAGTGCAGTGAGTCCAGATAGTGCACTGGCACCACTGGGGATGCAGTGCAGTGAGTCCAGAGAGTGCACTGGCACCACTGGGGATGCACTGCTGTGAGTCCAGAGAGTGCACTGGCACCACTGGGGATGCAGTGTAGTGAGTGCAGAGAGTGCACTGGCACCTTGGGGATGCAGTGCAGTGAGTCCAGAGAGTGCATTGGCACCACTGGGGATGCAGTGCAGTGAGTCCACAGAGTGCTCTGGCACCACTGGGGATGCACTGCAGTGAGTCCAGAGAGTGCACTGGCACCACTGGGGATGCACTGAAATGACTCCAGAGAGTGCACTGGCCCCACTGGGGATGCAGTGCAGTGAGTCCAGAGAGTGCACTGGTACCACTGGGGATGCAGCGCAATGACTACAGAGAGTGCACTGGCACCACTGGGGATGCAGTGCTGTGAGTCCAGAGAGTGCACTGGCACCACTGGGGATGCAGTGCAGTGAGTCCAGAGAGTGCACTGGCACCACTGGGGATGCACTGTAGTGAGTCCAGAGAGTGCACTGGCACCACTGGGGATGCAGTGCAGTGAGTCCAGAGAGTGCACTGGCACCACTCTGGATGCAGTGCGGTGAGTCCAGAGAGTGCACTGGCGCCACTGTGGATGCAGTACAGTGAGTCCAGAGAGTGCACTGGCACCACTGGGGATGCACTGCAGTGAGTCCAGAGAGTGCACTGGCACCACTGGGGATGCAGTGCAGTGAGTCCAGAGAGTGCACTGGATCAACTGGGGATGCAGTTCAGTTAGTCCAGAGAGTACACTGGCACCACTGGGGATGCAGTGCAGTGAGTCCAGAGAGTGCACTGGCACCACTGGGGATGCAGTACAGTGACTCCAGAGAGTGAACAGGCACCACTGGGGATGCACTGCAGTGAGTGCAAGAGTACACTGGCACCATTGGGGATGTACTGCAGTGAGTCCGGAGAGTGCACTGGCACCACTGGGGATGCAGTGCAGTGAGTCCACAGAGTGCACTGGCACCACTGGGGATGCAGTGCAGTGAGTCCAGAGAGTACACTGGCACCATTGGGGACGTACTGCAGTGAGTCCAGAGAGTGCACTGGCACCACTGGGGATGCAGTACAGTGAGTCCACAGAGTGCACTGGCACCACTGGGGATGCACTGCAGAGACTCCAGAGAGTGAACTGGCACCACTGGGGATGCACTGCAGTGAGTACAGAGAGTGCACCGGCACCACTGGGGATGCACTGCAGTGAGTCCAGAGAGCGCACTGGCACCACTGGGGATGCAGTGCAGTGAGTCCAGAGAGTGCACTGGCACCACTGGGGATGCACTGCAGTGAGTCCAGAGAGTGCACTGGCACCACTGGGGATGCAGTGCAGTGAGTCCAGAGAGTGCACTGGCACCACTGGGGATGCACTGCAGTGAGTCCAGAGAGTGCACTGGCACCACTGGGGATGCAGTGCAGTGAGTCCAGAGAGTGCACTGGCACCACTTGGGATGCAGTGCTGTGAGTCCAGAGAGTGCACTGGCACCACTGGGGATGCACTGCAGTGAGTCCAGAGAGTGCACTGGCACCACTGGGGATGCAGTGCAGTGAGTGCAGAGAGTGCACTGGCACCACTGGAGATGCACTGCAGTGAGTCCAGAGAGTGCACTGGCACCACCGGGGATGCAGTGCAGTGAGTCCAGAGAGTGCACTGGCACCACTGGGGATGCAGTGAAGTGAGTCCAGAGAGTGCAGTGGCACCACTGGGGATGCAGTGCAGTGAGTGCAGAGAGTGCACTGGCACCACTGGGGATGCAGTGCAGTGATTCCTGGGAGTGCACTGGCATCACTGGGGATGCAGTGCAGTGAGTCCAGAGAGTGCACTGGCACCACTGGGGATGCAGTGCAGTGACTCCAGAGAGTGCACTGGCACCACTGGGGATGCAGTGCGGTGAGTCCAGAGAGTGCACTGGCACCACTGGGGATGCAGTGCGGTGAGTCCAGAGAGTGCACTGGCACCACTGGGGATGCAGTGCGGTGAGTCCAGAGAGTGCACTGGCACCACTGGGGATGCAGTGTAGTGAGTCCACAGAGTGCACTGGCACCACTGGGGATGCACTGCAGAGACTCCAGAGAGTGCACTGGCACCACTGGGGATGCACTGCAGTGACTCTAGAGAGTGCACCGGCACCACTGGGGATGCAGTGCAGTGAGTCCAGAGAGTGCACTGGCACCACTGGGGATGCACTGCCGAGACTCCAGAGAGTGCACTGGCACCACTGGGGATGCACTGCAGTGACGCTAGAGAGTGCACCGGCACCACTGTGGATGCACTGCAGTGACTCCAGAGAGTGCACTTACACCACTGGGGATGCAGTGCAGTGAGTCCAGAGAGTGCACTGGATCAATTGGGGATGCAGTTCAGTTAGACCAGAGAGTGCACTGGCACCACTGGGGATGCACTGCAGTGAGTCCAGGGAGTGCACTGGCACCACTGGGGATGCAGTGCAGTGACTCCAGAGAGTGCACTGGCACCACTCTGGATGCAGTGCGGTGAGTCCACAGAGTGCACTGGCACCACTGGGGATGCAGTGCAGTGACTCCAGAGAGTGCACTGGCACCACTGGGGATGCAGTGCAGTGAGTCCAGAGAGTGCACTGGATCAATTGGGGATGCAGTTCAGTTAGTCCAGAGGGTGCACTGGCACCACTGGGGATGCAGTGCAGTGAGTCCAGAGAGTGCACTGGCACCACTGGGGATGCAGTGCAGTGACTCCAGAGAGTGAACTGGCACCACTGGGGATGCACTGCAGTGAGTCCAGAGAGTGCACTGGCACCACTGGGGATGCACTGCAGTGAGTGCAGAGAGTACACTGGCACCATTGGGGATGTACTGCAGTGAGTCCAGAGAGTGCACTGGCACCACTGGGGATGCAGTGCAGTGAGTCCAGAGAGTGCACTGGCACCACTGGTGATGCAGTACAGTGAGTCCAGAGAGAGCACTGGCACCACTGGGGATGCACTGCAGAGACTCCAGAGAGTGCACTGGCACCACTGGGGATGCACTGCAGTGACTCTAGAGAGTGCACTGGCACCACTGGGGATGCAGTGCAGTGAGTCCAGAGAGTGCACTGGCACCACTGGGGAAGCACTGCAGTGACTCCAGAGAGTGCACTGGCACCACTGGGGATGCAGAGCAGTGAGTCCAGAGAGTGCACTGGCACCACTGGTGATGCAGTGCAGTGAGTCCAGAGATTGCACTGGCACCACTGGGGATGCAGTGCAGTGAGTCCAGAGAGAGCACTGGCACCACTGGGGATGCACTGCAGTGAGTCCAGAGAGTGCACTGGCACCACTGGGGATGCACTGCAGTGAGTCCAGAGAGTGCACTGGCACCACTGGGAATGCAGTGCAGTGAGTCCAGAGAGTGCACTGGCACCACTGGGGATGCACTGCAGTGAGTCCAGAGAGTGCACTGGCACCACTGGGGATGCAGTGCAGTGAGTCCAGAGAGTGCACTGGCACCACTGGGGATGCACTGCAGTGAGTCCAGAGAGTGCACTGGCACCACTGGGGATGCAGTGCAGTGAGTCCAGAGAGTGCACTGGCACCACTGGGAATGCACTGCTGTGAGTCCAGAGAGTGCACTGGCACCACTGGGGATGCACTGCAGTGAGTCCAGAGAGTGCACTGGCACCACTGGGGATGCAGTGTAGTGAGTGCAGAGAGTGCACTGGCACCTTGGGGATGCAGTGCAGTGAGTCCAGAGAGTGCATTGGCACCACTGGGGATGCACTGAAATGACTCCAGAGAGTGCACTGGATCAATTGGGGATGCAGTGCAGTTAGTCCAGAGAGTGTACTGGTACCACTGGGGATGCAGCGCAATGACTACAGAGAGTGCACTGGCACCACTGGGGATGCAGTACAGTGAGTCCACAGAGTGCACTGGCACCACTGGGGATGCACTGCAGAGACTCGAGAGAGTGCACTGGCACCACTGGGGATGCAGTACAGTGAGTCCACAGAGTGCACTGGCACCACTGGGGATGCAGTGCAGTGATTCCAGAGAGTGCACTGGCACCACTGGGGATGCAGAGCAGTGACTCTAGAGAGTGCACTGGCACCACGGGGGATGCACTGCAGTGAGTCCAGAGAGTGCACTGTCAGCACTGGGTATGCAGTGCAGTGAGTCCAGATAGTGCACTGGCACCACTGGGGATGCAGTGCAGTGATTCCAGAGAGTGCACTGGCACCACTGGGGATGCACTGCAGTGAGTCCAGAGAGTGCACTGGCACCACTGGGGATGCAGTGTAGTGAGTGCAGAGAGTGCACTGGCACCTTGGGGATGCAGTGCAGTGAGTCCAGAGAGTGCATTGGCACCACTGGGGATGCACTGCAGTGAGTCCAGAGAGTGCACTGGCACCGCTGGGGATGCACTGCAGTGAGTCCATAGAGTGCACTGGCACAACTGGGGATGCACTGAAATGACTCCAAAAAGTGCACTGGCCCCACTGGGGATGCAGTGCAGTGAGTCCAGAGAGTGCACTGGTACCACTGGGGATGCAGTGCAGTGAGTCCAGAGAGTGCACTGGCACCACTCTGGATGCAGTGCGGTGAGTCCAGAGAGTGCACTGGCGCCACTGTGGATGCACTGCAGTGACTCCAGAGAGTGCACTGGCACCACTGGGGATGCAGTGCAGTGAGTCCAGAGAGTGCACTGGATCAATTGGGGATGCAGTTCAGTTAGACCAGAGAGTGCACTGGCACCACTGGGGATGCACTGCAGTGAGTCCAGAGTGCACTGGCACCACTGGGGATGCAGTGCAGTGAGTCCAGAGAGTGCACTGGCACAACTCTGGATGCAGTGCGGTGAGTCCACAGAGTGCACTGGCACCACTGGGGATGCACTGCAGTGACTCCAGAGAGTGCACTGGCACCACTGGGGATGCAGTGCAGTGAGTCCAGAGAGTGCACTGGATCAATTGGGGATGCAGTTCAGTTAGTCCAGAGGGTGCACTGACACCACTGGGGATGCAGTGCAGTGAGTCCAGAGAGTGCACTGGCACCACTGGGGATGCAGTACAGTGACTCCAGAGAGTGAACTGGCACCACTGGGGATGCACTGCAGTGAGTCCAGAGAGTGCACTGGCACCACTGGGGATGCACTGCAGTGAGTGCAGAGAGTACACTGGCACCATTGGGGATGTACTGCAGTGAGTCCAGAGAGTGCACCGGCACCACTGGGGATGCAGTGCAGTGAGTCCAGAGAGTGCACTGGCACCACTGGTGATGCAGTACAGTGAGTCCACAGAGTGCACTGGCACCACTGGGGATGCACTGCAGAGACTCCAGAGAGTGCACTGGCACCACTGGGGATGCACTGCAGTGACTCTAGAGAGTGCACCGGCACCACTGGTGATGCACTGCAGTGAGTCCAGAGAGTGCACTGGCACCACTGGGGAAGCACTGCAGTGAGTCCAGAGAGTGCACTGGCACCACTGGGGATGCAGAGCAGTGAGTCCAGAGAGTGCACTGGCACCACTGGTGATGCAGTGCAGTGAGTCCAGAGAGTGCACTGGCACCACTGGGGATGCAGTGCAGTGAGTCCAGAGAGTGCACTGGCACCACTGGGGATGCAGTGCAGTGAGTCCAGAGAGTGCACTGGCAGCACTGGGGATGCAGTGCAGTGAGTCCAGAGAGTGCACTGGCACCACAGGGTATGCAGTGCAGTGAGTCCACAGAGTGCACTGGCACCACTGGGGATGCAGTGCTGTAAGTCCAGAGAGTGCACTGGCACCACTGGGGATGCAGTGCAATGAGTCCAGAGAGTGCACTGGCACCACTGGGGATGCAGTGCGGTGAGTCCAGAGAGTGCACTGGCACCACTGGGGATGCAGTACAGTGAGTCCACAGAGTGCACTGGCACCACTGGGGATGCACTGCAGTGACTCTAGAGAGTGCACCGGCACCACTGGGGATGCAGTGCAGTGAGTCCAGAGAGTGCACTGGCACCACTGGGGAAGCACTGCAGTGACTCCAGAGAGTGCACTGGCACCACTGGGGATGCAGTGCAGTGAGTCCAGAGAGTGCACTGGCACCACTGGGGATGCAGCGCAATGACTACAGAGAGTGCAATGGCACCACTGGGGATGCAGTGCAGTGAGTCCAGAGAGTGCACTGGCACCACTGGGGATGCAGTGCAGTGAGAAGTCCATAGAGTGCACTGGCACTACTGGGGATGCACTGCAGAGACTCCAGAGAGTGCACTGGCACCACTGGGGATGCACTGCAGTGAGTCCAGAGAGTGCACTGGCACCACTGTGGATGCACTGCAGAGACTCCAGAGAGTGCACTGGCACCACTGGGGATGCAGTGCAGTGAGTCCAGAGAGTGCACTGGCACCACTGGGGATGCACTGCAGTGAGTCCAGAGAGTGCACTGGCACCACTGGGGATGCACTGCAGCGAGTCCAGAGAGTGCACTGGCACCACTGGGGATGCAGTGCAGTGAGTCCAGAGAGTGCAGTGGCACCACTGGGGATGCAGTGCAGTGAGTCCAGAGAGTGCACTGGCACCACTGGGGATGCAGTGCAGTGAGTCCAGAGAGTGCACTGGCACCACTGGGGATGCACTGCAGTGAGTCCAGAGAGTGCACTGGCACCACTGGGGATGGAGTGAAGTGAGTCCAGAGAGTGCAGTGGCACCACTGGGGATGCAGTGCAGTGAGTGCAGAGAGTGCACTGGCACCACTGGGGATGCAGTGCAGTGATTCCTGAGAGTGCACTGGCACCACTGGGGATGCACTGCAGTGAGTCCAGAGAGTGCACTGGCACCACTGGGGATGCAGTGCAGTGACTCCAGAGAGTGCACTGGCACCACTGGGGATGCACTGCAGTGAGTCCAGAGAGTGCACTGGCACCACTGGGGATGCAGTGCTGTAAGTCCAGAGAGTGCACTGGCACCACTGGGGATGCAGTGCAGTGAGACCAGAGAGTGCACTGGCACCACTGCGGATGCAGTGCGGTGAGTCCAGAGAGTGCACTGGCAGCACTGGGGATGCACTGCAGTGAGTCCAGAGAGTGCACTGGCACCACTGGGGATGCAGTGCGGTGAGTTCAGAGAGTGCACTGGCACCACTGGGGATGCACTGCTGTGACTCTAGAGAGTGCACCGGCACCACTGGGGATGCAGTGCAGTGAGTGCAGAGAGTGCACTGGCACCACTGGGGAAGCACTGCAGTGACTCCAGAGAGTGCACTGGCACCACTGGGGATGCAGTGCAGTGAGTCCAGAGAGTGCACTGGCACCACTGGGGATGCAGCGCAATGACTACAGAGAGTGCACTGGCACCACTGGGTATGCAGTGCAGTGAGTCCAGAGAGTGCACTGGCACCACTGGGGGTGCAGTACAGTGAGTCCAGAGAGTGCACTGGCACCACTGGGGATGCACTGCAGTGAGTGCAGAGAGTACACTGGCACCATTGGGGATGTACTGCAGTGAGTCCAGAGAGTGCAATGGCACCACTGGGGATGCAGTGCAGTGACTCCAGAGAGTGCACTGGCACCACTGGTGATGCAGTACAGTGAGTCCAGAGAGAGCACTGGCACCACTGGGGATGAACTGCAGAGACTCCAGAGAGTGCACTGGCACCACTGGGAATGCACTGCAGTGACTCTAGAGAGTGCACCGGCACCACTGGGGATGCAGTGCAGTGAGTCCAGAGGGTGCACTGGCACCACTGGGGAAGCACTGCAGTGACTCCAGAGAGTGCACTGGCACCACTGGGGATGCAGAGCAGTGAGTCCAGAGAGTGCACTGGCACCACTGGTGATGCAGTGCAGTGAGTCCAGAGA
Source organism: Anser anser (assembly GCF_964211835.1). Taxonomy (NCBI): domain Eukaryota; kingdom Metazoa; phylum Chordata; class Aves; order Anseriformes; family Anatidae; genus Anser; species Anser anser. The sequence goes on along the minus strand of NW_028153888.1, from coordinate 183,537 downwards.
TTGCTCTGGCACCACTGGGGATGCAGTGCAGTGAGTCCAGAGAGAGCACTGGCACCACTGGGGATGCACTGCAGTGAGTCCAGAGAGTGCACTGGCACCACTGGGGATGCAGTTCAGTGAGTCCAGAGAGTGCACTGGCACCACTGGGAATGCAGTGCAGTGAGTCCAGAGAGTGCACTGGCACCACTGGGGATGCACTGCAGTGAGTCCAGAGAGTGCACTGGCACCACTGGGGATGCAGTGCAGTGAGTCCAGAGAGTGCACTGGCACCACTGGGGATGCAGTACAGTGAGTCCAGAAAGTGCACTGGCACCACTGGGGATGCACTGCAGTGACTCCAGAGAGTGCACTGGCACCACTGGGGATGCAGTGCATTGAGTCCAGAGAGTGCACTGGCTCCACTGGGGATGCAGTGCAGTGAGTCCAGAGAGTGCACTGGCACCACTGGGAATGCAGTGCAGTGAGTCCAGAGAGTGCACTGGCACCACTGGGGATGCAGTACAGTGAGTCCACAGAGTGCACTGGCACCACTGGGGATGCACTGCAGAGACTCCAGAGAGTGCACTGGCACCACTGGGGATGCAGTACAGTGAGTCCACAGAGAGCACTGGCACCACTGGGGATGCAGTGCAGTGAGTCCAGAGAGTGCACTGGCACCACTGGGGATGCAGTGCAGTGAGAAGTCCATAGAGTGCACTGTCAGCACTGGGGATGCACTGCAGTGAGTCCAGAGAGTGCACTGGCACCACTGGGGATGCAGTGCAGTGAGTCCAGAGAGTGCACTGGCACCACTGGGGATGCACTGCAGTGAGTCCAGAGAGTGCACTGTCAGCACTGGATATGCAGTACAGTGAGTCCAGATAGTGCACTGGCACCACTGGGGATGCAGTGCAGTGAGTCCAGAGAGTGCACTGGCACCACTGGGGATGCAGTGCAGTCAGTCCAGAGAGTGCACTGGCACCACTGGGGATGCAGTGTAGTGAGTGCAGAGAGTGCACTGGCACCACTGGGGATGCAGTGCAGTGAGTCCAGAGAGTGCACTGGCACCACTGGAGATGCACTGCAGTGACTCCAGAGAGTGCACTGGCACCACTGGGGATGCACTGCAGTGAGTCCATAGAGTGCACTGGCACAACTGGGGATGCACTGAAATGACTCCAAAGAGTGCACTGGCCCCACTGGGGATGCAGTGCAGTGAGTCCAGAGAGTGCACTGGTACCACTGGGAATGCACCGCAATGACTACAGAGAGTGCACTGGCACCACTGGGGATGCAGAGCAGTGAGTCCAGAGAGTGCACTGGCACCACTGGGGATGCACTGCAGTGAGTCCAGAGAGTGCACTGGCGCCACTGTGGATGCAGTACAGTGAGTCCACGGAGTGCACTGGCACCACTGGGCATGCACTGCAGTGACTCCAGAGAGTGCACTGGCACCACTGGGGATGCAGTGCAGTGAGTCCAGAGAGTGCACTGGATCAATTGGGGATGCAGTTCAGTTAGTCCAGAGGGTGCACTGGCACCACTGGGGATGCAGTGCAGTGAGTCCAGAGAGTGCACTGGCACCACTGGGGATGCAGTGCAGTGAGTCCAGAGAGTGCACTGGCACCACTGGGGATGCACTGCAGTGAGTGCAGAGAGTACACTGGCACCATTGGGGATGTACTGCAGTGAGTCCAGAGAGTGCACTGGCACCACTGGGGATGCAGTGAAGTGAGTCCAGAGAGTGCAGTGGCACCACTGGAGATGCAGTGCAGTGAGTGCAGAGAGTGCACTGGCACCACTGGGGATGCACTGCAGAGACTCCAGAGAGTGCACTGGCACCACTGGGGATGCACTGCAGTGACTCTAGAGAGTGCACCGGCACCACTGGGGATGCAGTGCAGTGAGTCCAGAGAGTGCACTGGCACCACTGGGGAAGCACTGCAGAGACTCCAGAGAGTGCACTGGCACCACTGGGGATGCAGAGCAGTGAGTCCAGAGAGTGCACTGGCACCACTGGGGATGCAGTGCAGTGAGTCCAGAGAGTGCACTGGCACCACTGGGGATGCAGTGCAGTGAGTCCAGAGAGTGCACTGGCACCACTGGGGATGCAGTGCGGTGAGTTCAGAGAGTGCACTGGCACCACTGGGGATGCAGTACAGTGAGTCCACAGAGTACACGGGCACCACTGGGGATGCACTGCAGTGATGCCAGAGAGTGCACTGGCACCACTGGGGATGCACTGCAGTGACTCTAGAGAGTGCACCGGCACCACTGGGGATGCACTGCAGTGACTCCAGAGAGTGCACTGGCACCACTGGGGATGCATTGCAGTGAGTCCAGAGAGTGCACTGGCACCACTGGGGGTGCAGCGCAATGACTACAGAGAGTGCACTGGCACCACTGGGGATGCAGTGCATTGAGTCCAGAGAGTGCACTGGCACCACTGGGGATGCAGTGCAGTGAGAAGTCCATAGAGTGCACTGGCACCACTGGGGATGCACTGCAGTGAGTCCAGAGAGTGCACTGGCACCACTGGGGATGCACTGCAGTGAGTCCAGAGAGTGCACTGGCACCACTGGGGATGCAGTGTAGTGAGTGCAGAGAGTGCACTGGCACCTTGGGGATGCAGTGCAGTGAGTCCAGAGAGTGCATTGGCACCACTGGGGATGCACTGAAATGACTCCAGAGAGTGCACTGGATCAATTGGGGATGCAGTGCAGTGAGTCCAGAGAGTGCACTGGTACCACTGGGGATGCAGCGCAATGACTACAGAGAGTGCACTGGCACCACTGGGGATGCACTGCAGTGAGTGCAGAGAGTGCACTGGCACCACTGGGGATGCAGTGCAGTGAGTCCAGAGAGTGCACTGGCACCACTGGTGATGCAGTGCAGTGAGTCCAGAGAGTGCACTGGCACCACTGGGGATGCAGTGCAGTGAGTCCAGAGAGAGCACTGGCACCACTGGGGATGCAGTGCAGTGAGTCCAGAGAGTGCACTGGCACCACTGGGGATGCAGCGCAATGACTACATAGAGTGCACTGGCACCACTGGGAATGCAGTGCAGTGAGTCCAGAGAGTGCACTGGCACCACTGGGGATGCACTGCAGTGAGTCCAGAGAGTGCACTGGCACCACTGGGGATGCAGTGCAGTGAGTCCAGAGAGTGCACTGTCAGCACTGGGGATGCAGTGCAGTGAGTCCAGATAGTGCACTGGCACCACTGGGGATGCAGTGCAGTGAGTCCAGAGAGTGCACTGGCACCACTGGGAATGCACTGCTGTGAGTCCAGAGAGTGCACTGGCACCACTGGTGATGCACTGCAGTGAGTCCAGAGAGTGCACTGGCACCACTGGGGATGCAGTGTAGTGAGTGCAGAGAGTGCACTGGCACCTTGGGGATGCAGTGCAGTGAGTCCAGAGAGTGCATTGGCACCACTGGGGATGCACTGAAATGACTCCAGAGAGTGCACTGGATCAATTGGGGATGCAGTGCAGTGAGTCCAGAGAGTGCACTGGTACCACTGGGGATGCAGCGCAATGACTACAGAGAGTGCACTGGCACCACTGGGGATGCACTGCAGTGAGTGCAGAGAGTGCACTGGCACCACTGGGGATGCAGTGCAGTGAGTCCAGAGAGTGCACTGGCACCACTGGGGATGAAGTGCAGTGAGTCCAGAGAGTGCATTGGCACCACTGGGGATGCACTGCAGTGAGTCCAGAGAGTGCACTGGCGCCACTGTGGATGCAGTACAGTGATTCCAGAGAGTGCACTGGCACCACTGGGGATGCACTGCAGTGACTCCAGAGAGTGCACTGGCACCACTGGGGATGCAGTGCATGGAGTCCAGAGAGTGCACTGGCTCCACTGGGGATGCAGTGCAGTGAGTCCAGAGAGTGCACTGGCACCACTGGAGATGCAGTACAGTGACTCCAGAGAGTGAACTGGCACAACTGGGGATGCAGTGCAGTGAGTCCAGAGAGTGCACTGGCACCACTGGGGATGAACTGCAGTGTGTGCAGAGAGTACACTGGCACCATTGGGGATGTACTGCGGTGAGTCCAGATAGTGCACTGGCACCACTGGGAATGCAGTGCTGTGAGTCCAGAGAGTGCACTGGCACCACTGGGGATGCAGTACAGTGAGTCCACAGAGTGCACTGGCACCACTGGGGATGCACTGCAGAGACTCCAGAGAGTGCACTGGCACCACTGGGGATGCAGTACAGTGAGTCCACAGAGTGCACTGGCACCACTGGGGATGCAGTGCAGTGAGTCCAGAGAGTGCACTGGCACCACTGGGGATGCAGTGCAGTGAGAAGTCCATAGAGTGCACTGGCACCACTGGGGATGCACTGCAGTGAGTCCAGAGAGTGCACTGGCACCACTGGGGATGCACTGCAGTGAGTCCAGAGAGCGCACTGGCACCACTGGGGATGCAGTGCAGTGAGTCCAGAGAGTGCACTGGCACCACTGGGGATGCAGTGCAGTGAGTCCAGAGAGTGCACTGGCACCACTGGGGATGCAGTTCAGTGAGTCCAGAGAGTGCACTGGCACCACTGGGGATGCACTGCAGTGAGTCCAGAGAGTGCACTGGCACCACTGGGGATGCAGTGCAGTGAGTCCAGAGAGTGCACTGGCACCACTTGGGATGCAGTGCTGTGAGTCCAGAGAGTGCACTGGCACCACTGGGGATGCACTGCAGTGAGTCCAGAGAGTGCACTGGCACCACTGGGGATGCAGTGCAGTGAGTGCAGAGAGTGCACTGGCACCACTGGAGATGCACTGCAGTGAGTCCAGAGAGTGCACTGGCACCACCGGGGATGCAGTGCAGTGAGTCCAGAGAGTGCACTGGCACCACTGGGGATGCAGTGAAGTGAGTCCAGAGAGTGCAGTGGCACCACTGGAGATGCAGTGCAGTGAGTGCAGAGAGTGCACTGGCACCACTGGGGATGCAGTGCAGTGATTCCTGGGAGTGCACTGGCACCACTGGGGATGCAGTGCAGTGAGTCCAGAGAGTGCACTGGCACCACTGGGGATGCAGTGCAGTGACTCCAGAGAGTGCACTGGCACCACTGGGGATGCAGTGCGGTGAGTCCAGAGAGTGCACTGGCACCACTGGGGATGCAGTGCGGTGAGTCCAGAGAGTGCACTGGCACCACTGGGGATGCAGTGCGGTGAGTCCAGAGAGTGCACTGGCACCACTGGGGATGCAGTACAGTGAGTCCAGAGAGTGCACTGGCACCACTGGGGATGCACTGCAGAGACTCCAGAGAGTGCACTGGCACCACTGGGGATGCACTGCAGTGACTCTAGAGAGTGCACCGGCACCACTGGGGATGCAGTGCAGTGAGTCCAGAGGGTGCACTGGTACCACTGGGGATGCACTGCCGAGACTCCAGAGAGTGCACTGGCACCACTGGGGATGCACTGCAGTGACTCTAGAGAGTGCACCGGCACCACTGTGGATGCACTGCAGTGACTCCAGAGAGTGCACTGGCACCACTGGGGATGCAGTGCAGTGAGTCCAGAGAGTGCACTGGATCAATTGGGGATGCAGTTCAGTTAGACCAGAGAGTGCACTGGCACCACTGGGGATGCACTGCAGTGAGTCCAGGGAGTGCACTGGCACCACTGGGGATGCAGTGCAGTGACTGCAGAGAGTGCACTGGCACCACTCTGGATGCAGTGCGGTGAGTCCACAGAGTGCACTGGCACCACTGGGGATGCAGTGCAGTGACTCCAGAGAGTACACTGGCACCACTGGGGATGCAGTGCAGTGAGTCCAGAGAGTGCACTGGATCAATTGGGGATGCAGTTCAGTTAGTCCAGAGGGTGCACTGGCACCACTGGGGATGCAGTGCAGTGAGTCCAGAGAGTGCACTGGCACCACTGGGGATGCAGTACAGTGACTCCAGAGAGTGAACTGGCACCACTGGGGATGCAGTGCAGTGAGTCCAGAGAGTGCACTGGCACCACTGGGGATGCACTGCAGTGAGTGCAGAGAGTACACTGGCACCATTGGGGATGTACTGCAGTGAGTCCAGAGAGTGCACTGGCACCACTGGGGATGCAGTGCAGTGAGTCCAGAGAGTGCACTGGCACCACTGGTGATGCAGTACAGTGAGTCCAGAGAGAGCACTGGCACCACTGGGGATGCACTGCAGAGACTCCAGAGAGTGCACTGGCACCACTGGGGATGCACTGCAGTGACTCTAGAGAGTGCACCGGCACCACTGGGGATGCAGTGCAGTGAGTCCAGAGAGTGCACTGGCACCACTGGGGAAGCACTGCAGTGACTCCAGAGAGTGCACTGGCACCACTGGGGATGCAGAGCAGTGAGTCCAGAGAGTGCACTGGCACCACTGGTGATGCAGTGCAGTGAGTCCAGAGATTACACTGGCACCACTGGGGATGCAGTGCAGTGAGTCCAGAGAGAGCACTGGCACCACGTGGGATGCAGTGCAGTGAGTCCAGAGAGTGCACTGGCACCACTGGGGATGCACTGCAGTGAGTCCAGAGAGTGCACTGGCACCACTGGGAATGCAGTGCAGTGAGTCCAGAGAGTGCACTGGCACCACTGGGGATGCACTGCAGTGAGTCCAGAGAGTGCACTGGCACCACTGGGGATGCAGTGCAGTGAGTCCAGAGAGTGCACTGGCACCACTGGGGATGCACTGCAGTGAGTCCAGAGAGTGCACTGGCACCACTGGGGATGCAGTGCAGTGAGTCCAGAGAGTGCACTGGCACCACTGGGAATGCACTGCTGTGAGTCCAGAGAGTGCACTGGCACCACTGGGGATGCACTGCAGTGAGTCCAGAGAGTGCACTGGCACCACTGGGGATGCAGTGTAGTGAGTGCAGAGAGTGCACTGGCACCTTGGGGATGCAGTGCAGTGAGTCCAGAGAGTGCATTGGCACCACTGGGGATGCACTGAAATGACTCCAGAGAGTGCACTGGATCAATTGGGGATGCAGTGCAGTTAGTCCAGAGAGTGTACTGGTACCACTGGGGATGCAGCGCAATGACTACAGAGAGTGCACTGGCACCACTGGGGATGCAGTGCAGTGAGTGCAGAGAGTGCACTGGCACCACTGGGGATGCAGTGCAGTGAGTCCAGAGAGTGCACTGGCACCACTGGGGATGCAGTGCAGTGAGTCCAGAGAGTGCACTGGCACCACTGGTGATGCAGTGCAGTGAGTCCAGAGAGTGCACTGGCGCCACTGTGGATGCAGTACAGTGAGTCCAGAGAGTGCACTGGCACCACTGGGGATGCACTGCAGTGACTCCAGAGAGTGCACTGGCACCACTGGGGATGCAGTGCAGTGAGTCCAGAGAGTGCACTGGCTCCACTGGGGATGCAGTGCAGTGAGTCCAGAGAGTGCACTGGCACCACTGGAGATGCAGTACAGTGACTCAAGAGAGTTAACTGGCACAACTGGGGATGCAGTGCAGTGAGTCCAGAGAGTGCACTGGCACCACTGGGGATGCACTGCAGTGAGTGCAGACAGTACACTGGCACCAATGGGGATGTACTGCAGTGAGTCCAGATAGTGCACTGGCACCACTGGGAATGCAGTGCTGTGAGTCCAGAGAGTGCACTGGCACCACTGGGGATGCAGTACAGTGAGTCCACAGAGTGCACTGGCACCACTGGGGATGCACTGCAGAGACTCCAGAGAGAGCACTGGCACCACTGGGGATGCAGTACAGTGAGTCCACAGAGTGCACTGGCACCACTGGGGATGCAGTGCAGTGATTCCAGAGAGTGCACTGGCACCACTGGGGATGCAGAGCAGTGACTCTAGAGAGTGCACTGGCACCACTGGGGATGCACTGCAGTGAGTCCAGAGAGTGCACTGTCAGCACTGGGTATGCAGTGCAGTGAGTCCAGATAGTGCACTGGCACCACTGGGGATGCAGTGCAGTGATTCCAGAGAGTGCACTGGCACCACTGGGGATGCACTGCAGTGAGTCCAGAGAGTGCACTGGCACCACTGGGGATGCAGTGTAGTGAGTGCAGAGAGTGCACTGGCACCTTGGGGATGCAGTGCAGTGAGTCCAGAGAGTGCATTGGCACCACTGGGGATGCACTGCAGTGAGTCCAGAGAGTGCACTGGCACCACTGGGGATGCACTGCAGTGAGTCCATAGAGTGCACTGGCACAACTGGGGATGCACTGAAATGACTCCAAAAAGTGCACTGGCCCCACTGGGGATGCAGCGCAGTGAGTCCAGAGAGTGCACTGGTACCACTGGGAATGCACCGCAATGACTACAGAGAGTGCACTGGCACCACTGGGGATGCAGTGCAGTGAGTCCAGAGAGTGCACTGGCACCACTGGGGATGCAGTGCAGTGAGTCCAGAGAGTGCACTGGCACCACTCTGGATGCAGTGCGGTGAGTCCAGAGAGTGCACTGGCGCCACTGTGGATGCACTGCAGTGACTCCAGAGAGTGCACTGGCACCACTGGGGATGCAGTGCAGTGAGTCCAGAGAGTGCACTGGATCAATTGGGGATGCAGTTCAGTTAGACCAGAGAGTGCACTGGCACCACTGGGGATGCAGTGCAGTGAGTCCAGAGTGCACTGGCACCACTGGGGATGCAGTGCAGTGAGTCCAGAGAGTGCACTGGCACAACTCTGGATCCAGTGCGGTGAGTCCACAGAGTGCACTGGCACCACTGGGGATGCAGTGCAGTGACTCCAGAGAGTGCACTGGCACCACTGGGGATGCAGTGCAGTGAGTCCAGAGAGTGCACTGGATCAATTGGGGATGCAGTTCAGTTAGTCCAGAGGGTGCACTGGCACCACTGGGGATGCAGTGCAGTGAGTCCAGAGAGTGCACTGGCACCACTGGGGATGCAGTACAGTGACTCCAGAGAGTGAACTGGCACCACTGGGGATGCAGTGCAGTGAGTCCAGAGAGTGCACTGGCACCACTGGGGATGCACTGCAGTGAGTGCAGAGAGTACACTGGCACCATTGGGGATGTACTGCAGTGAGTCCAGAGAGTGCACTGGCACCACTGGGGATGCAGTGCAGTGAGTCCAGAGAGTGCACTGGCACCACTGGTGATGCAGTACAGTGAGTCCACAGAGTGCACTGGCACCACTGGGGATGCACTGCAGAGACTCTAGAGAGTGCACTGGCACCACTGGGGATGCACTGCAGTGACTCTAGAGAGTGCACCGGCACCACTGGGGATGCACTGCAGTGAGTCCAGAGAGTGCACTGGCACCACTGGGGAAGCACTGCAGTGAGTCCAGAGAGTGCACTGGCACCACTGGGGATGCAGAGCAGTGAGTCCAGAGAGTGCACTGGCACCACTGGTGATGCAGTGCAGTGAGTCCAGAGAGTGCACTGGCACCACTGGGGATGCAGTGCAGTGAGTCCAGAGAGTGCACTGGCAGCACTGGGGATGCAGTGCAGTGAGTCCAGAGAGTGCACTGGCACCACAGGGTATGCAGTGCAGTGAGTCCACAGAGTGCACTGGCACCACTGGGGATGCAGTGCTGTAAGTCCAGAGAGTGCACTGGCACCACTGGGGATGCAGTGCAATGAGTCCAGAGAGTGCACTGGCACCACTGGGGATGCAGTGCGGTGAGTCCAGAGAGTGCACTGGCACCACTGGGGATGCAGTACAGTGAGTCCACAGAGTGCACTGGCACCACTGGGGATGCACTGCAGTGACTCTAGAGAGTGCACCGGCACCACTGGGGATGCAGTGCAGTGAGTCCAGAGAGTGCACTGGCACCACTGGGGAAGCACTGCAGTGACTCCAGAGAGTGCACTGGCACCACTGGGGATGCAGTGCAGTGAGTCCAGAGAGTGCACTGGCACCACTGGGGATGCAGTGCAGTGAGAAGTCCATAGAGTGCACTGGCACTACTGGGGATGCACTGCAGAGACTCCAGAGTGCACTGGCACCACTGGGGATGCACTGCAGTGAGTCCAGAGAGTGCACTGGCACCACTGTGGATGCACTGCAGAGACTCCAGAGAGTGCACTGGCACCACTGGGGATGCAGTGCAGTGAGTCCAGAGAGTGCACTGGCACCACAGGGTATGCAGTGCAGTGAGTCCACAGAGTGCACTGGCACCACTGGGGATGCAGTGCTGTAAGTCCAGAGAGTGCACTGGCACCACTGGGGATGCAGTGCAATGAGTCCAGAGAGTGCACTGGCACCACTGGGGATGCAGTGCGGTGAGTCCAGAGAGTGCACTGGCACCACTGGGGATGCAGTACAGTGAGTCCACAGAGTGCACTGGCACCACTGGGGATGCACTGCAGTGACTCTAGAGAGTGCATAGGCACCACTGGGGATGCAGTGCAGTGAGTCCAGAGAGTGCACTGGCACCACTGGGGAAGCACTGCAGTGAGTCCAGAGAGTGCACTGGCACCACTGGGGATGCAGTGCAGTGAGTCCAGAGAGTGCACTGGCACCACTGGGGATGCAGCGCAATGGCTACAGAGAGTGCAATGGCACCACTGGGGATGCAGTGCAGTGAGTCCAGAGAGTGCACTGGCACCACTGGGGATGCAGTGCAGTGAGAAGTCCATAGAGTGCACTGGCACTACTGGGGATGCACTGCAGAGACTCCAGAGAGTGCACTGGCACCACTGGGGATGCACTGCAGTGAGTCCAGAGAGTGCACTGGCACCACTGTGGATGCACTGCAGAGACTCCAGAGAGTGCACTGGCACCACTGGGGATGCAGTGCAGTGAGTCCAGAGAGTGCACTGGCACCACTGGGGATGCACTGCAGTGAGTCCAGAGAGTGCACTGGCACCACTGGGGATGCAGTGCAGTGAGTCCAGAGAGTGCACTGGCACCACTGGGGATGCAGTGCAGTGAGTCCAGAGAGTGCACTGGCACCACTGGGGATGCAGCGCAATGACTACAGAGAGTGCAATGGCACCACTGGGGATGCAGTGCAGTGAGTCCAGAGAGTGCACTGGCACCACTGGGGATGCAGTGCAGTGAGAAGTCCATAGAGTGCACTGGCACCACTGGGGATGCACTGCAGAGACTCCAGAGAGTGCACTGGCACCACTGGGGATGCACTGCAGTGAGTCCACAGAGTGCACTGGCACCAATGGGGATGCACTGCAGCGAGTCCAGAGAGTGCACTGGCACCACTGGGGATGCAGTGCAGTGAGTCCAGAGAGTGCACTGGCACCACTGGGGATGCAGTGCAGTGAGTCCAGAGAGTGCACTGGCACCACTGGGGATGCAGTGCAGTGAGTCCAGAGAGTGCACTGGCACCACTGGGGATGCAGTGCAGTGAGTCCAGAGAGTGCACTGGCACCACTGGGGATGCAGCGCAATGACTACAGAGAGTGCACTGGCACCACTGGGGATGCAGTGCAGTGAGTCCAGAGAGTGCACTGGCACCACTGGGGGTGCAGTGCAGTGAGTCCAGAGAGTGCACTGGCACCACTGGGGATGCAGTGCAGTGAGTCCACAGAGTGCACTGGCACCACTGGGGATGCAGTGCAGTGAGTCCAGAGAGTGCACTGGATCAATTGGGGATGCAGTTCAGTTAGACCAGAGAGTGCACTGGCACCACTGGGGATGCAGTGCAGTGAGTCCAGAGTGCACTGGCACCACTGGGGATGCAGTGCAGTGAGTCCAGAGAGTGCACTGGCACCACTCTGGATGCAGTGTGGTGAGTCCACAGAGTGCACTGGCACCACTGGGGATGCACTGCAGTGACTCCAGAGAGTGCACTGGCACCACTGGGGATGCAGTGCAGTGAGTCCAGAGAGTGCACTGGATCAATTGGGGATGCAGTTCAGTTAGTCCAGAGGGTGCACTGGCACCACTGGGGATGCAGTGCAGTGAGTCCAGAGAGTGCACTGGCACCACTGGGGATGCAGTACAGTGACTCCAGAGAGTGAACTGGCACCACTGGGGATGCAGTGCAGTGAGTCCAGAGAGTGCACTGGCACCACTGGGGATGCACTGCAGTGAGTGCAGAGAGTACACTGGCACCATTGGGGATGTACTGCAGTGAGTCCAGAGAGTGCACTGGCACCACTGGGGATGCAGTGCAGTGAGTCCAGAGAGTGCACTGGCACCACTGGTGATGCAGTACAGTGAGTCCACAGAGTGCACTGGCACCACTGGGGATGCACTGCAGAGACTCCAGAGAGTGCACTGGCACCACTGGGGATGCACTGCAGTGACTCTAGAGAGTGCACCGGCACCACTGGGGATGCACTGCAGTGAGTCCAGACAGTGCACTGGCACCACTGGGGAAGCACTGCAGTGAGTCCAGAGAGTGCACTGGCACCACTGGGGATGCAGAGCAGTGAGTCCAGAGAGTGCACTGGCACCACTGGTGATGCAGTGCAGTGAGTCCAGAGAGTGCACTGGCACCACTGGGGATGCAGTGCAGTGAGTCCAGAGAGTGCACTGGCACCACTGGGGATGCAGTGCAGTGAGTCCAGAGAGTGCACTGGCACCACTGGGGATGCAGTGCAGTGAGTCCAGAGAGTGCACTGGCACCACTGGGGATGCACTGCAGTGAGTCCAGAGAGTGCACTGGCACCACTGGGGATGGAGTGAAGTGAGTCCAGAGAGTGCAGTGGCACCACTGGGGATGCAGTGCAGTGAGTGCAGAGAGTGCACTGGCACCACTGGGGATGCAGTGCAGTGATTCCTGAGAGTGCACTGGCACCACTGGGGATGCAGTGCAGTGAGTCCAGAGAGTGCACTGGCACCACTGGGGATGCAGTGCAGTGACTCCAGAGAGTGCACTGGCACCACTGGGGATGCAGTGCGGTGAGTCCAGAGAGTGCACTGGCACCACTGGGGATGCAGTGCTGTAAGTCCAGAGAGTGCACTGGCACCACTGGGGATGCAGTGCAGTGAGTCCAGAGAGTGCACTGGCACCACTGCGGATGCAGTGCGGTGAGTCCAGAGAGTGCACTGGCACCACTGGGGATGCAGTACAGTGAGTCCAGAGAGTGCACTGGCACCACTGGGGATGCAGTGCGGTGAGTCCAGAGAGTGCACTGGCACCACTGGGGATGCACTGCAGTGACTCTAGAGAGTGCACCGGCACCACTGGGGATGCAGTGCAGTGAGTGCAGAGAGTGCACTGGCACCACTGGGGAAGCACTGCAGTGACTCCAGAGAGTGCACTGGCACCACTGGGGATGCAGTGCAGTGAGTCCAGAGAGTGCACTGGCACCACTGGGGATGCAGCGCAATGACTACAGAGAGTGCACTGGCACCACTGGGGATGCAGTGCAGTGAGTCCAGAGAGTGCACTGGCACCACTGGGGGTGCAGTGCAGTGAGTCCAGAGAGTGCACTGGCACCACTGGGGATGCAGTGCAGTGAGTCCACAGAGTGCACTGGCACCACTGGGGATGCACTGCAGTGAGTCCAGAGAGTGCACTGGCACCACTGGGGATGCAGTGCAGTGAGTCCAGAGAGTGCACTGGATCAATTGGGGATGCAGTTCAGTTAGACCACAGAGTGCACTGGCACCACTGGGGATGCAGTGCAGTGAGTCCAGAGTGCACTGGCACCACTGGGGATGCAGTGCAGTGAGTCCAGAGAGTGCACTGGCACCACTCTGGATGCAGTGCGGTGAGTCCACAGAGTGCACTGGCACCACTGGGGATGCACTGCAGTGACTCCAGAGAGTGCACTGGCACCACTGGGGATGCAGTGCAGTGAGTCCAGAGAGTGCACTGGATCAATTGGGGATGCAGTTCAGTTAGTCCAGAGGGTGCACTGGCACCACTGGGGATGCAGTGCAGTGAGTCCAGAGAGTGCACTGGCACCACTGGGGATGCAGTACAGTGACTCCAGAGAGTGAACTGGCACCACTGGGGATGCAGTGCAGTGAGTCCAGAGAGTGCACTGGCACCACTGGGGATGCACTGCAGTGAGTGCAGAGAGTACACTGGCACCATTGGGGATGTACTGCAGTGAGTCCAGAGAGTGCACTGGCACCACTGGGGATGCAGTGCAGTGAGTCCAGAGAGTGCACTGGCACCACTGGTGATGCAGTACAGTGAGTCCACAGAGTGCACTGGCACCACTGGGGATGCACTGCAGAGACTCCAGAGAGTGCACTGGCACCACTGGGGATGCACTGCAGTGACTCTAGAGAGTGCACCGGCACCACTGGGGATGCACTGCAGTGAGTCCAGACAGTGCACTGGCACCACTGGGGAAGCACTGCAGTGAGTCCAGAGAGTGCACTGGCACCACTGGGGATGCAGAGCAGTGAGTCCAGAGAGTGCACTGGCACCACTGGTGATGCAGTGCAGTGAGTCCAGAGAGTGCACTGGCACCACTGGGGATGCAGTGCAGTGAGTCCAGAGAGAGCACTGGCACCACTGGGGATGCAGTGCAGTGAGTCCAGAGAGTGCACTGGCAGCACTGGGGATGCAGTGCAGTGAGTCCAGAGAGTGCACTGGCACCACAGGGTATGCAGTGCAGTGAGTCCACAGAGTGCACTGGCACCACTGGGGATGCAGTGCAGTGAGTCCAGAGAGTGCACTGGCACCACTGGGGATGCAGTGCAATGAGTCCAGAGAGTGCACTGGCACCACTGGGGATGCAGTGCGGTGAGTCCAGAGAGTGCACTGGCACCACTGGGGATGCAGTACAGTGAGTCCACAGAGTGCACTGGCACCACTGGGGATGCACTGCAGTGACTCTAGAGAGTGCACCGGCACCACTGGGGATGCAGTGCAGTGAGTCCAGAGAGTGCACTGGCACCACTGGGGAAGCACTGCAGTGACTCCAGAGAGTGCACTGGCACCACTGGGGATGCAGTGCAGTGAGTCCAGAGAGTGCACTGGCACCACTGGGGATGCAGTGCAGTGAGAAGTCCATAGAGTGCACTGGCACTACTGGGGATGCACTGCAGAGACTCCAGAGAGTGCACTGGCACCACTGGGGATGCACTGCAGTGAGTCCAGAGAGTGCACTGGCACCACTGTGGATGCACTGCAGAGACTCCAGAGAGTGCACTGGCACCACTGGGGATGCAGTGCAGTGAGTCCAGAGAGTGCACTGGCACCACTCTGGATGCAGTGCGGTGAGTCCAGAGAGTGCACTGGCGCCACTGTGGATGCACTGCAGTGACTCCAGAGAGTGCACTGGCACCACTGGGGATGCAGTGCAGTGAGTCCAGAGAGTGCACTGGATCAATTGGGGATGCAGTTCAGTTAGTCCAGAGAGTGCACTGGCACCACTGGGGATGCAGTGCAGTGAGTCCAGAGAGTGCACTGGCACCACTGGGGATGCAGTACAGTGACTCCAGAGAGTGAACTGGCACCACTGGGGATGCACTGCAGTGAGTCCAGAGAGTGCACTGGCACCACTGGGGATGCACTGCAGTGAGTGCAGAGAGTACACTGGCACCACTGGGGATGCAGTGCAGTGAGTCCAGAGAGTGCACTGGCACCACTGGTGATGCAGTACAGTGAGTCCACAGAGTGCACTGGCACCACTGGGGATGCACTGCAGAGACTCCAGAGAGTGCACTGGCACCACTGGGGATGCACTGCAGCGACTCTAGAGAGTGCACCGGCACCACTGCGGATGCAGTGCAGTGAGTGCAGAGAGTGCACTGGCACCTTGGGGATGCAGTGCAGTGAGTCCAGAGAGTGCATTGGCACCACTGGGGACGCACTGAAATGACTCCAGAGAGTGCACTGGATCAATTGGGGATGCAGTGCAGTTAGTCCAGAGAGTGTACTGGTACCACTGGGGATGCAGCGCAATGACTACAGAGAGTGCACTGGCACCACTGGGGATGCAGTGCAGTGAGTGCAGAGAGTGCACTGGCACCACTGGGGATGCAGTGCAGTGAGTCCAGAGAGTGCACTGGCACCACTGGGGATGCAGTGCAGTGAGTCCAGAGAGTGCACTGGCACCACTGGTGATGCAGTGCAGTGAGTCCAGAGAGTGCACTGGCGCCACTGTGGATGCAGTACAGTGAGTCCAGAGAGTGCACTGGCACCACTGGGGATGCACTGCAGTGACTCCAGAGAGTGCACTGGCACCACTGGGGATGCAGTGCAGTGAGTCCAGAGAGTGCACTGGCTCCACTGGGGATGCAGTGCAGTGAGTCCAGAGAGTGCACTGGCACCACTGGAGATGCAGTACAGTGACTCAAGAGAGTTAACTGGCACAACTGGGGATGCAGTGCAGTGAGTCCAGAGAGTGCACTGGCACCACTGGGGATGCACTGCAGTGAGTGCAGACAGTACACTGGCACCAATGGGGATGTACTGCAGTGAGTCCAGATAGTGCACTGGCACCACTGGGAATGCAGTGCTGTGAGTCCAGAGAGTGCACTGGCACCACTGGGGATGCAGTACAGTGAGTCCACAGAGTGCACTGGCACCACTGGGGATGCACTGCAGAGACTCCAGAGAGTGCACTGGCACCACTGGGGATGCAGTACAGTGAGTCCACAGAGTGCACTGGCACCACTGGGGATGCAGTGCAGTGATTCCAGAGAGTGCACTGGCACCACTGGGGATGCAGAGCAGTGACTCTAGAGAGTGCACTGGCACCACTGGGGATGCACTGCAGTGAGTCCAGAGAGTGCACTGTCAGCACTGGGTATGCAGTGCAGTGAGTCCAGATAGTGCACTGGCACCACTGGGGATGCAGTGCAGTGATTCCAGAGAGTGCACTGGCACCACTGGGGATGCACTGCAGTGAGTCCAGAGAGTGCACTGGCACCACTGGGGATGCAGTGTAGTGAGTGCAGAGAGTGCACTGGCACCTTGGGGATGCAGTGCAGTGAGTCCAGAGAGTGCATTGGCACCACTGGGGATGCACTGCAGTGAGTCCAGAGAGTGCACTGGCACCACTGGGGATGCACTGCAGTGAGTCCATAGAGTGCACTGGCACAACTGGGGATGCACTGAAATGACTCCAAAAAGTGCACTGGCCCCACTGGGGATGCAGCGCAGTGAGTCCAGAGAGTGCACTGGTACCACTGGGAATGCACCGCAATGACTACAGAGAGTGCACTGGCACCACTGGGGATGCAGTGCAGTGAGTCCAGAGAGTGCACTGGCACCACTGGGGATGCAGTGCAGTGAGTCCAGAGAGTGCACTGGCACCACTCTGGATGCAGTGCGGTGAGTCCAGAGAGTGCACTGGCGCCACTGTGGATGCACTGCAGTGACTCCAGAGAGTGCACTGGCACCACTGGGGATGCAGTGCAGTGAGTCCAGAGAGTGCACTGGATCAATTGGGGATGCAGTTCAGTTAGACCAGAGAGTGCACTGGCACCACTGGGGATGCAGTGCAGTGAGTCCAGAGTGCACTGGCACCACTGGGGATGCAGTGCAGTGAGTCCAGAGAGTGCACTGGCACCACTCTGGATGCAGTGCGGTGAGTCCACAGAGTGCACTGGCACCACTGGGGATGCAGTGCAGTGACTCCAGAGAGTGCACTGGCACCACTGGGGATGCACTGCAGAGACTCCAGAGAGTGCACTGGCACCACTGGGGATGCAGTACAGTGAGTCCACAGAGTGCACTGGCACCACTGGGGATGCAGTGCAGTGAGTCCAGAGAGTGCACTGGCACCACTGGGGATGCAGTGCAGTGAGAAGTCCATAGAGTGCACTGGCACCACTGGTAATGCACTGCAGTGAGTCCAGAGAGTGCACTGGCACCACTGGGGATGCACTGCAGTGAGTCCAGAGAGCGCACTGGCACCACTGGGGATGCAGTGCAGTGAGTCCAGAGAGTGCACTGGCACCACTGGGGATGCAGTGCAGTGAGTCCAGAGAGTGCACTGGCACCACCGGGGATGCAGTGCAGTGAGTCCAGAGAGTGCACTGGCACCACCGGGGATGCACTGCAGTGAGTCCAGAGAGTGCACTGGCACCACTGGGGATGCAGTGCAGTGAGTCCAGAGAGTGCACTGGCACCACTTGGGATGCAGTGCTGTGAGTCCAGAGAGTGCACTGGCACCACTGGGGATGCACTGCAGTGAGTCCAGAGAGTGCACTGGCACCACTGGGGATGCAGTGCAGTGAGTGCAGAGAGTGCACTGGCACCACTGGAGATGCACTGCAGTGAGTCCAGAGAGTGCACTGGCACCACCGGGGATGCAGTGCAGTGAGTCCAGAGAGTGCACTGGCACCACTGGGGATGCAGTGAAGTGAGTCCAGAGAGTGCAGTGGCACCACTGGAGATGCAGTGCAGTGAGTGCAGAGAGTGCACTGGCACCACTGGGGATGCAGTGCAGTGATTCCTGGGAGTGCACTGGCACCACTGGGGATGCAGTGCAGTGAGTCCAGAGAGTGCACTGGCACCACTGGGGATGCAGTGCAGTGACTCCAGAGAGTGCACTGGCACCACTGGGGATGCAGTGCGGTGAGTCCAGAGAGTGCACTGGCACCACTGGGGATGCAGTGCGGTGAGTCCAGAGAGTGCACTGGCACCACTGGGGATGCAGTGCGGTGAGTCCAGAGAGTGCACTGGCACCACTGGGGATGCAGTACAGTGAGTCCAGAGAGTGCACTGGCACCACTGGGGATGCACTGCAGAGACTCCAGAGAGTGCACTGGCACCACTGGGGATGCACTGCAGTGACTCTAGAGAGTGCACCGGCACCACTGGGGATGCAGTGCAGTGAGTCCAGAGAGTGCACTGGTACCACTGGGGATGCACTGCCGAGACTCCAGAGAGTGCACTGGCACCACTGGGGATGCACTGCAGTGACTCTAGAGAGTGCACCGGCACCACTGTGGATGCACTGCAGTGACTCCAGAGAGTGCACTGGCACCACTGGGGATGCAGTGCAGTGAGTCCAGAGAGTGCACTGGATCAATTGGGGATGCAGTTCAGTTAGACCAGAGAGTGCACTGGCACCACTGGTGATGCAGTGCAGTGAGTCCAGAGAGTGCACTGGCACCACTGGGGATGCAGTGCAGTGAGTCCAGAGAGTGCACTGGCACCACTGGGGATGCAGTGCAGTGAGTCCAGAGAGTGCACTGGCAGCACTGGGGATGCAGTGCAGTGAGTCCAGAGAGTGCACTGGCACCACAGGGTATGCAGTGCAGTGAGTCCACAGAGTGCACTGGCACCACTGGGGATGCAGTGCTGTAAGTCCAGAGAGTGCACTGGCACCACTGGGGATGCAGTGCAATGAGTCCAGAGAGTGCACTGGCACCACTGGGGATGCAGTGCGGTGAGTCCAGAGAGTGCACTGGCACCACTGGGGATGCAGTACAGTGAGTCCACAGAGTGCACTGGCACCACTGGGGATGCACTGCAGTGACTCTAGAGAGTGCACCGGCACCACTGGGGATGCAGTGCAGTGAGTCCAGAGAGTGCACTGGCACCACTGGGGAAGCACTGCAGTGACTCCAGAGAGTGCACTGGCACCACTGGGGATGCAGTGCAGTGAGTCCAGAGAGTGCACTGGCACCACTGGGGATGCAGCGCAATGACTACAGAGAGTGCAATGGCACCACTGGGGATGCAGTGCAGTGAGTCCAGAGAGTGCACTGGCACCACTGGGGATGCAGTGCAGTGAGAAGTCCATAGAGTGCACTGGCACTACTGGGGATGCACTGCAGAGACTCCAGAGAGTGCACTGGCACCACTGGGGATGCACTGCAGTGAGTCCAGAGAGTGCACTGGCACCACTGTGGATGCACTGCAGAGACTCCAGAGAGTGCACTGGCACCACTGGGGATGCAGTGCAGTGAGTCCAGAGAGTGCACTGGCACCACTGGGGATGCACTGCAGTGAGTCCAGAGAGTGCACTGGCACCACTGGGGATGCACTGCAGCGAGTCCAGAGAGTGCACTGGCACCACTGGGGATGCAGTGCAGTGAGTCCAGAGAGTGCAGTGGCACCACTGGGGATGCAGTGCAGTGAGTCCAGAGAGTGCACTGGCACCACTGGGGATGCAGTGCAGTGAGTCCAGAGAGTGCACTGGCACCACTGGGGATGCACTGCAGTGAGTCCAGAGAGTGCACTGGCACCACTGGGGATGGAGTGAAGTGAGTCCAGAGAGTGCAGTGGCACCACTGGGGATGCAGTGCAGTGAGTGCAGAGAGTGCACTGGCACCACTGGGGATGCAGTGCAGTGATTCCTGAGAGTGCACTGGCACCACTGGGGATGCACTGCAGTGAGTCCAGAGAGTGCACTGGCACCACTGGGGATGCAGTGCAGTGACTCCAGAGAGTGCACTGGCACCACTGGGGATGCACTGCAGTGAGTCCAGAGAGTGCACTGGCACCACTGGGGATGCAGTGCTGTAAGTCCAGAGAGTGCACTGGCACCACTGGGGATGCAGTGCAGTGAGACCAGAGAGTGCACTGGCACCACTGCGGATGCAGTGCGGTGAGTCCAGAGAGTGCACTGGCAGCACTGGGGATGCACTGCAGTGAGTCCAGAGAGTGCACTGGCACCACTGGGGATGCAGTGCGGTGAGTTCAGAGAGTGCACTGGCACCACTGGGGATGCACTGCTGTGACTCTAGAGAGTGCACCGGCACCACTGGGGATGCAGTGCAGTGAGTGCAGAGAGTGCACTGGCACCACTGGGGAAGCACTGCAGTGACTCCAGAGAGTGCACTGGCACCACTGGGGATGCAGTGCAGTGAGTCCAGAGAGTGCACTGGCACCACTGGGGATGCAGCGCAATGACTACAGAGAGTGCACTGGCACCACTGGGTATGCAGTGCAGTGAGTCCAGAGAGTGCACTGGCACCACTGGGGGTGCAGTACAGTGAGTCCAGAGAGTGCACTGGCACCACTGGGGATGCACTGCAGTGAGTGCAGAGAGTACACTGGCACCATTGGGGATGTACTGCAGTGAGTCCAGAGAGTGCAATGGCACCACTGGGGATGCAGTGCAGTGACTCCAGAGAGTGCACTGGCACCACTGGTGATGCAGTACAGTGAGTCCAGAGAGAGCACTGGCACCACTGGGGATGAACTGCAGAGACTCCAGAGAGTGCACTGGCACCACTGGGAATGCACTGCAGTGACTCTAGAGAGTGCACCGGCACCACTGGGGATGCAGTGCAGTGAGTCCAGAGGGTGCACTGGCACCACTGGGGAAGCACTGCAGTGACTCCAGAGAGTGCACTGGCACCACTGGGGATGCAGAGCAGTGAGTCCAGAGAGTGCACTGGCACCACTGGTGATGCAGTGCAGTGAGTCCAGAGATTGCTCTGGCACCACTGGGGATGCAGTGCAGTGAGTCCAGAGAGAGCACTGGCACCACTGGGGATGCACTGCAGTGAGTCCAGAGAGTGCACTGGCACCACTGGGGATGCAGTTCAGTGAGTCCAGAGAGTGCACTGGCACCACTGGGAATGCAGTGCAGTGAGTCCAGAGAGTGCACTGGCACCACTGGGGATGCACTGCAGTGAGTCCAGAGAGTGCACTGGCACCACTGGGGATGCAGTGCAGTGAGTCCAGAGAGTGCACTGGCACCACTGGGGATGCAGTACAGTGAGTCCAGAAAGTGCACTGGCACCACTGGGGATGCACTGCAGTGACTCCAGAGAGTGCACTGGCACCACTGGGGATGCAGTGCATTGAGTCCAGAGAATGCACTGGCTCCACTGGGGATGCAGTGCAGTGAGTCCAGAGAGTGCACTGGCACCACTGGGAATGCAGTGCAGTGAGTCCAGAGAGTGCACTGGCACCACTGGGGATGCAGTACAGTGAGTCCACAGAGTGCACTGGCACCACTGGGGATGCACTGCAGAGACTCCAGAGAGTGCACTGGCACCACTGGGGATGCAGTACAGTGAGTCCACAGAGTGCACTGGCACCACTGGGGATGCAGTGCAGTGAGTCCAGAGAGTGCACTGGCACCACTGGGGATGCAGTGCAGTGAGAAGTCCATAGAGTGCACTGTCAGCACTGGGGATGCACTGCAGTGAGTCCAGAGAGTGCACTGGCACCACTGGGGATGCAGTGCAGTGAGTCCAGAGAGTGCACTGGCACCACTGGGGATGCACTGCAGTGAGTCCAGAGAGTGCACTGTCAGCACTGGATATGCAGTACAGTGAGTCCAGATAGTGCACTGGCACCACTGGGGATGCAGTGCAGTGAGTCCAGAGAGTGCACTGGCACCACTGGGGATGCAGTGCAGTCAGTCCAGAGAGTGCACTGGCACCACTGGGGATGCAGTGTAGTGAGTGCAGAGAGTGCACTGGCACCACTGGGGATGCAGTGCAGTGAGTCCAGAGAGTGCACTGGCACCACTGGAGATGCACTGCAGTGACTCCAGAGAGTGCACTGGCACCACTGGGGATGCACTGCAGTGAGTCCATAGAGTGCACTGGCACAACTGGGGATGCACTGAAATGACTCCAAAGAGTGCACTGGCCCCACTGGGGATGCAGTGCAGTGAGTCCAGAGAGTGCACTGGTACCACTGGGAATGCACCGCAATGACTACAGAGAGTGCACTGGCACAACTGGGGATGCAGTGCAGTGAGTCCAGAGAGTGCACTGGCACCACTGGGGATGCACTGCAGTGAGTCCAGAGAGTGCACTGGCGCCACTGTGGATGCAGTACAGTGAGTCCACGGAGTGCACTGGCACCACTGGGCATGCACTGCAGTGACTCCAGAGAGTGCACTGGCACCACTGGGGATGCAGTGCAGTGAGTCCAGAGAGTGCACTGGATCAATTGGGGATGCAGTTCAGTTAGTCCAGAGGGTGCACTGGCACCACTGGGGATGCAGTGCAGTGAGTCCAGAGAGTGCACTGGCACCACTGGGGATGCAGTGCAGTGAGTCCAGAGAGTGCACTGGCACCACTGGGGATGCACTGCAGTGAGTGCAGAGAGTACACTGGCACCATTGGGGATGTACTGCAGTGAGTCCAGAGAGTGCACTGGCACCACTGGGGATGCAGTGAAGTGAGTCCAGAGAGTGCAGTGGCACCACTGGAGATGCAGTGCAGTGAGTGCAGAGAGTGCACTGGCACCACTGGGGATGCACTGCAGAGACTCCAGAGAGTGCACTGGCACCACTGGGGATGCACTGCAGTGACTCTAGAGAGTGCACCGGCACCACTGGGGATGCAGTGCAGTGAGTCCAGAGAGTGCACTGGCACCACTGGGGAAGCACTGCAGAGACTCCAGAGAGTGCACTGGCACCACTGGGGATGCAGAGCAGTGAGTCCAGAGAGTGCACTGGCACCACTGGGGATGCAGTGCAGTGAGTCCAGAGAGTGCACTGGCACCACTGGGGATGCAGTGCAGTGAGTCCAGAGAGTGCACTGGCACCACTGGGGATGCAGTGCGGTGAGTTCAGAGAGTGCACTGGCACCACTGGGGATGCAGTACAGTGAGTCCACAGAGTACACGGGCACCACTGGGGATGCACTGCAGTGATGCCAGAGAGTGCACTGGCACCACTGGGGATGCACTGCAGTGACTCTAGAGAGTGCACCGGCACCACTGGGGATGCACTGCAGTGACTCCAGAGAGTGCACTGGCACCACTGGGGATGCATTGCAGTGAGTCCAGAGAGTGCACTGGCACCACTGGGGGTGCAGCGCAATGACTACAGAGAGTGCACTGGCACCACTGGGGATGCAGTGCATTGAGTCCAGAGAGTGCACTGGCACCACTGGGGATGCAGTGCAGTGAGAAGTCCATAGAGTGCACTGGCACCACTGGGGATGCACTGCAGTGAGTCCAGAGAGTGCACTGGCACCACTGGGGATGCACTGCAGTGAGTCCAGAGAGTGCACTGGCACCACTGGGGATGCAGTGTAGTGAGTGCAGAGAGTGCACTGGCACCTTGGGGATGCAGTGCAGTGAGTCCAGAGAGTGCATTGGCACCACTGGGGATGCACTGAAATGACTCCAGAGAGTGCACTGGATCAATTGGGGATGCAGTGCAGTGAGTCCAGAGAGTGCACTGGTACCACTGGGGATGCAGCGCAATGACTACAGAGAGTGCACTGGCACCACTGGGGATGCACTGCAGTGAGTGCAGAGAGTGCACTGGCACCACTGGGGATGCAGTGCAGTGAGTCCAGAGAGTGCACTGGCACCACTGGTGATGCAGTGCAGTGAGTCCAGAGAGTGCACTGGCACCACTGGGGATGCAGTGCAGTGAGTCCAGAGAGAGCACTGGCACCACTGGGGATGCAGTGCAGTGAGTCCAGAGAGTGCACTGGCACCACTGGGGATGCAGCGCAATGACTACATAGAGTGCACTGGCACCACTGGGAATGCAGTGCAGTGAGTCCAGAGAGTGCACTGGCACCACTGGGGATGCACTGCAGTGAGTCCAGAGAGTGCACTGGCACCACTGGGGATGCAGTGCAGTGAGTCCAGAGAGTGCACTGTCAGCACTGGGGATGCAGTGCAGTGAGTCCAGATAGTGCACTGGCACCACTGGGGATGCAGTGCAGTGAGTCCAGAGAGTGCACTGGCACCACTGGGAATGCACTGCTGTGAGTCCAGAGAGTGCACTGGCACCACTGGTGATGCACTGCAGTGAGTCCAGAGAGTGCACTGGCACCACTGGGGATGCAGTGTAGTGAGTGCAGAGAGTGCACTGGCACCTTGGGGATGCAGTGCAGTGAGTCCAGAGAGTGCATTGGCACCACTGGGGATGCACTGAAATGACTCCAGAGAGTGCACTGGATCAATTGGGGATGCAGTGCAGTGAGTCCAGAGAGTGCACTGGTACCACTGGGGATGCAGCGCAATGACTACAGAGAGTGCACTGGCACCACTGGGGATGCACTGCAGTGAGTGCAGAGAGTGCACTGGCACCACTGGGGATGCAGTGCAGTGAGTCCAGAGAGTGCACTGGCACCACTGGGGATGAAGTGCAGTGAGTCCAGAGAGTGCATTGGCACCACTGGGGATGCACTGCAGTGAGTCCAGAGAGTGCACTGGCGCCACTGTGGATGCAGTACAGTGATTCCAGAGAGTGCACTGGCACCACTGGGGATGCACTGCAGTGACTCCAGAGAGTGCACTGGCACCACTGGGGATGCAGTGCATGGAGTCCAGAGAGTGCACTGGCTCCACTGGGGATGCAGTGCAGTGAGTCCAGAGAGTGCACTGGCACCACTGGAGATGCAGTACAGTGACTCCAGAGAGTGAACTGGCACAACTGGGGATGCAGTGCAGTGAGTCCAGAGAGTGCACTGGCACCACTGGGGATGAACTGCAGTGTGTGCAGAGAGTACACTGGCACCATTGGGGATGTACTGCGGTGAGTCCAGATAGTGCACTGGCACCACTGGGAATGCAGTGCTGTGAGTCCAGAGAGTGCACTGGCACCACTGGGGATGCAGTACAGTGAGTCCACAGAGTGCACTGGCACCACTGGGGATGCACTGCAGAGACTCCAGAGAGTGCACTGGCACCACTGGGGATGCAGTACAGTGAGTCCACAGAGTGCACTGGCACCACTGGGGATGCAGTGCAGTGAGTCCAGAGAGTGCACTGGCACCACTGGGGATGCAGTGCAGTGAGAAGTCCATAGAGTGCACTGGCACCACTGGGGATGCACTGCAGTGAGTCCAGAGAGTGCACTGGCACCACTGGGGATGCACTGCAGTGAGTCCAGAGAGCGCACTGGCACCACTGGGGATGCAGTGCAGTGAGTCCAGAGAGTGCACTGGCACCACTGGGGATGCAGTGCAGTGAGTCCAGAGAGTGCACTGGCACCACTGGGGATGCAGTTCAGTGAGTCCAGAGAGTGCACTGGCACCACTGGGGATGCACTGCAGTGAGTCCAGAGAGTGCACTGGCACCACTGGGGATGCAGTGCAGTGAGTCCAGAGAGTGCACTGGCACCACTTGGGATGCAGTGCTGTGAGTCCAGAGAGTGCACTGGCACCACTGGGGATGCACTGCAGTGAGTCCAGAGAGTGCACTGGCACCACTGGGGATGCAGTGCAGTGAGTGCAGAGAGTGCACTGGCACCACTGGAGATGCACTGCAGTGAGTCCAGAGAGTGCACTGGCACCACCGGGGATGCAGTGCAGTGAGTCCAGAGAGTGCACTGGCACCACTGGGGATGCAGTGAAGTGAGTCCAGAGAGTGCAGTGGCACCACTGGAGATGCAGTGCAGTGAGTGCAGAGAGTGCACTGGCACCACTGGGGATGCAGTGCAGTGATTCCTGGGAGTGCACTGGCACCACTGGGGATGCAGTGCAGTGAGTCCAGAGAGTGCACTGGCACCACTGGGGATGCAGTGCAGTGACTCCAGAGAGTGCACTGGCACCACTGGGGATGCAGTGCGGTGAGTCCAGAGAGTGCACTGGCACCACTGGGGATGCAGTGCGGTGAGTCCAGAGAGTGCACTGGCACCACTGGGGATGCAGTGCGGTGAGTCCAGAGAGTGCACTGGCACCACTGGGGATGCAGTACAGTGAGTCCAGAGAGTGCACTGGCACCACTGGGGATGCACTGCAGAGACTCCAGAGAGTGCACTGGCACCACTGGGGATGCACTGCAGTGACTCTAGAGAGTGCACCGGCACCACTGGGGATGCAGTGCAGTGAGTCCAGAGGGTGCACTGGTACCACTGGGGATGCACTGCCGAGACTCCAGAGAGTGCACTGGCACCACTGGGGATGCACTGCAGTGACTCTAGAGAGTGCACCGGCACCACTGTGGATGCACTGCAGTGACTCCAGAGAGTGCACTGGCACCACTGGGGATGCAGTGCAGTGAGTCCAGAGAGTGCACTGGATCAATTGGGGATGCAGTTCAGTTAGACCAGAGAGTGCACTGGCACCACTGGGGATGCACTGCAGTGAGTCCAGGGAGTGCACTGGCACCACTGGGGATGCAGTGCAGTGACTGCAGAGAGTGCACTGGCACCACTCTGGATGCAGTGCGGTGAGTCCACAGAGTGCACTGGCACCACTGGGGATGCAGTGCAGTGACTCCAGAGAGTACACTGGCACCACTGGGGATGCAGTGCAGTGAGTCCAGAGAGTGCACTGGATCAATTGGGGATGCAGTTCAGTTAGTCCAGAGGGTGCACTGGCACCACTGGGGATGCAGTGCAGTGAGTCCAGAGAGTGCACTGGCACCACTGGGGATGCAGTACAGTGACTCCAGAGAGTGAACTGGCACCACTGGGGATGCAGTGCAGTGAGTCCAGAGAGTGCACTGGCACCACTGGGGATGCACTGCAGTGAGTGCAGAGAGTACACTGGCACCATTGGGGATGTACTGCAGTGAGTCCAGAGAGTGCACTGGCACCACTGGGGATGCAGTGCAGTGAGTCCAGAGAGTGCACTGGCACCACTGGTGATGCAGTACAGTGAGTCCAGAGAGAGCACTGGCACCACTGGGGATGCACTGCAGAGACTCCAGAGAGTGCACTGGCACCACTGGGGATGCACTGCAGTGACTCTAGAGAGTGCACCGGCACCACTGGGGATGCAGTGCAGTGAGTCCAGAGAGTGCACTGGCACCACTGGGGAAGCACTGCAGTGACTCCAGAGAGTGCACTGGCACCACTGGGGATGCAGAGCAGTGAGTCCAGAGAGTGCACTGGCACCACTGGTGATGCAGTGCAGTGAGTCCAGAGATTACACTGGCACCACTGGGGATGCAGTGCAGTGAGTCCAGAGAGAGCACTGGCACCACGTGGGATGCAGTGCAGTGAGTCCAGAGAGTGCACTGGCACCACTGGGGATGCAGTACAGTGACTCCAGAGAGTGCACTGGCACCACTGGGAATGCAGTGCAGTGAGTCCAGAGAGTGCACTGGCACCACTGGGGATGCACTGCAGTGAGTCCAGAGAGTGCACTGGCACCACTGGGGATGCAGTGCAGTGAGTCCAGAGAGTGCACTGGCACCACTGGGGATGCACTGCAGTGAGTCCAGAGAGTGCACTGGCACCACTGGGGATGCAGTGCAGTGAGTCCAGAGAGTGCACTGGCACCACTGGGAATGCACTGCTGTGAGTCCAGAGAGTGCACTGGCACCACTGGGGATGCACTGCAGTGAGTCCAGAGAGTGCACTGGCACCACTGGGGATGCAGTGTAGTGAGTGCAGAGAGTGCACTGGCACCTTGGGGATGCAGTGCAGTGAGTCCAGAGAGTGCATTGGCACCACTGGGGATGCACTGAAATGACTCCAGAGAGTGCACTGGATCAATTGGGGATGCAGTGCAGTTAGTCCAGAGAGTGTACTGGTACCACTGGGGATGCAGCGCAATGACTACAGAGAGTGCACTGGCACCACTGGGGATGCAGTGCAGTGAGTGCAGAGAGTGCACTGGCACCACTGGGGATGCAGTGCAGTGAGTCCAGAGAGTGCACTGGCACCACTGGGGATGCAGTGCAGTGAGTCCAGAGAGTGCACTGGCACCACTGGTGATGCAGTGCAGTGAGTCCAGAGAGTGCACTGGCGCCACTGTGGATGCAGTACAGTGAGTCCAGAGAGTGCACTGGCACCACTGGGGATGCACTGCAGTGACTCCAGAGAGTGCACTGGCACCACTGGGGATGCAGTGCAGTGAGTCCAGAGAGTGCACTGGCTCCACTGGGGATGCAGTGCAGTGAGTCCAGAGAGTGCACTGGCACCACTGGAGATGCAGTACAGTGACTCAAGAGAGTTAACTGGCACAACTGGGGATGCAGTGCAGTGAGTCCAGAGAGTGCACTGGCACCACTGGGGATGCACTGCAGTGAGTGCAGACAGTACACTGGCACCAATGGGGATGTACTGCAGTGAGTCCAGATAGTGCACTGGCACCACTGGGAATGCAGTGCTGTGAGTCCAGAGAGTGCACTGGCACCACTGGGGATGCAGTACAGTGAGTCCACAGAGTGCACTGGCACCACTGGGGATGCACTGCAGAGACTCCAGAGAGAGCACTGGCACCACTGGGGATGCAGTACAGTGAGTCCACAGAGTGCACTGGCACCACTGGGGATGCAGTGCAGTGATTCCAGAGAGTGCACTGGCACCACTGGGGATGCAGAGCAGTGACTCTAGAGAGTGCACTGGCACCACTGGGGATGCACTGCAGTGAGTCCAGAGAGTGCACTGTCAGCACTGGGTATGCAGTGCAGTGAGTCCAGATAGTGCACTGGCACCACTGGGGATGCAGTGCAGTGATTCCAGAGAGTGCACTGGCACCACTGGGGATGCACTGCAGTGAGTCCAGAGAGTGCACTGGCACCACTGGGGATGCAGTGTAGTGAGTGCAGAGAGTGCACTGGCACCTTGGGGATGCAGTGCAGTGAGTCCAGAGAGTGCATTGGCACCACTGGGGATGCACTGCAGTGAGTCCAGAGAGTGCACTGGCACCACTGGGGATGCACTGCAGTGAGTCCATAGAGTGCACTGGCACAACTGGGGATGCACTGAAATGACTCCAAAAAGTGCACTGGCCCCACTGGGGATGCAGCGCAGTGAGTCCAGAGAGTGCACTGGTACCACTGGGAATGCACCGCAATGACTACAGAGAGTGCACTGGCACCACTGGGGATGCAGTGCAGTGAGTCCAGAGAGTGCACTGGCACCACTGGGGATGCAGTGCAGTGAGTCCAGAGAGTGCACTGGCACCACTCTGGATGCAGTGCGGTGAGTCCAGAGAGTGCACTGGCGCCACTGTGGATGCACTGCAGTGACTCCAGAGAGTGCACTGGCACCACTGGGGATGCAGTGCAGTGAGTCCAGAGAGTGCACTGGATCAATTGGGGATGCAGTTCAGTTAGACCAGAGAGTGCACTGGCACCACTGGGGATGCAGTGCAGTGAGTCCAGAGTGCACTGGCACCACTGGGGATGCAGTGCAGTGAGTCCAGAGAGTGCACTGGCACAACTCTGGATCCAGTGCGGTGAGTCCACAGAGTGCACTGGCACCACTGGGGATGCAGTGCAGTGACTCCAGAGAGTGCACTGGCACCACTGGGGATGCAGTGCAGTGAGTCCAGAGAGTGCACTGGATCAATTGGGGATGCAGTTCAGTTAGTCCAGAGGGTGCACTGGCACCACTGGGGATGCAGTGCAGTGAGTCCAGAGAGTGCACTGGCACCACTGGGGATGCAGTACAGTGACTCCAGAGAGTGAACTGGCACCACTGGGGATGCAGTGCAGTGAGTCCAGAGAGTGCACTGGCACCACTGGGGATGCACTGCAGTGAGTGCAGAGAGTACACTGGCACCATTGGGGATGTACTGCAGTGAGTCCAGAGAGTGCACTGGCACCACTGGGGATGCAGTGCAGTGAGTCCAGAGAGTGCACTGGCACCACTGGTGATGCAGTACAGTGAGTCCACAGAGTGCACTGGCACCACTGGGGATGCACTGCAGAGACTCTAGAGAGTGCACTGGCACCACTGGGGATGCACTGCAGTGACTCTAGAGAGTGCACCGGCACCACTGGGGATGCACTGCAGTGAGTCCAGAGAGTGCACTGGCACCACTGGGGAAGCACTGCAGTGAGTCCAGAGAGTGCACTGGCACCACTGGGGATGCAGAGCAGTGAGTCCAGAGAGTGCACTGGCACCACTGGTGATGCAGTGCAGTGAGTCCAGAGAGTGCACTGGCACCACTGGGGATGCAGTGCAGTGAGTCCAGAGAGTGCACTGGCAGCACTGGGGATGCAGTGCAGTGAGTCCAGAGAGTGCACTGGCACCACAGGGTATGCAGTGCAGTGAGTCCACAGAGTGCACTGGCACCACTGGGGATGCAGTGCTGTAAGTCCAGAGAGTGCACTGGCACCACTGGGGATGCAGTGCAATGAGTCCAGAGAGTGCACTGGCACCACTGGGGATGCAGTGCGGTGAGTCCAGAGAGTGCACTGGCACCACTGGGGATGCAGTACAGTGAGTCCACAGAGTGCACTGGCACCACTGGGGATGCACTGCAGTGACTCTAGAGAGTGCACCGGCACCACTGGGGATGCAGTGCAGTGAGTCCAGAGAGTGCACTGGCACCACTGGGGAAGCACTGCAGTGACTCCAGAGAGTGCACTGGCACCACTGGGGATGCAGTGCAGTGAGTCCAGAGAGTGCACTGGCACCACTGGGGATGCAGTGCAGTGAGAAGTCCATAGAGTGCACTGGCACTACTGGGGATGCACTGCAGAGACTCCAGAGTGCACTGGCACCACTGGGGATGCACTGCAGTGAGTCCAGAGAGTGCACTGGCACCACTGTGGATGCACTGCAGAGACTCCAGAGAGTGCACTGGCACCACTGGGGATGCAGTGCAGTGAGTCCAGAGAGTGCACTGGCACCACAGGGTATGCAGTGCAGTGAGTCCACAGAGTGCACTGGCACCACTGGGGATGCAGTGCTGTAAGTCCAGAGAGTGCACTGGCACCACTGGGGATGCAGTGCAATGAGTCCAGAGAGTGCACTGGCACCACTGGGGATGCAGTGCGGTGAGTCCAGAGAGTGCACTGGCACCACTGGGGATGCAGTACAGTGAGTCCACAGAGTGCACTGGCACCACTGGGGATGCACTGCAGTGACTCTAGAGAGTGCATAGGCACCACTGGGGATGCAGTGCAGTGAGTCCAGAGAGTGCACTGGCACCACTGGGGAAGCACTGCAGTGACTCCAGAGAGTGCACTGGCACCACTGGGGATGCAGTGCAGTGAGTCCAGAGAGTGCACTGGCACCACTGGGGATGCAGCGCAATGGCTACAGAGAGTGCAATGGCACCACTGGGGATGCAGTGCAGTGAGTCCAGAGAGTGCACTGGCACCACTGGGGATGCAGTGCAGTGAGAAGTCCATAGAGTGCACTGGCACTACTGGGGATGCACTGCAGAGACTCCAGAGAGTGCACTGGCACCACTGGGGATGCACTGCAGTGAGTCCAGAGAGTGCACTGGCACCACTGTGGATGCACTGCAGAGACTCCAGAGAGTGCACTGGCACCACTGGGGATGCAGTGCAGTGAGTCCAGAGAGTGCACTGGCACCACTGGGGATGCACTGCAGTGAGTCCAGAGAGTGCACTGGCACCACTGGGGATGCAGTGCAGTGAGTCCAGAGAGTGCACTGGCACCACTGGGGATGCAGTGCAGTGAGTCCAGAGAGTGCACTGGCACCACTGGGGATGCAGCGCAATGACTACAGAGAGTGCAATGGCACCACTGGGGATGCAGTGCAGTGAGTCCAGAGAGTGCACTGGCACCACTGGGGATGCAGTGCAGTGAGAAGTCCATAGAGTGCACTGGCACCACTGGGGATGCACTGCAGAGACTCCAGAGAGTGCACTGGCACCACTGGGGATGCACTGCAGTGAGTCCACAGAGTGCACTGGCACCAATGGGGATGCACTGCAGCGAGTCCAGAGAGTGCACTGGCACCACTGGGGATGCAGTGCAGTGAGTCCAGAGAGTGCACTGGCACCACTGGGGATGCAGTGCAGTGAGTCCAGAGAGTGCACTGGCACCACTGGGGATGCAGTGCAGTGAGTCCAGAGAGTGCACTGGCACCACTGGGGATGCAGTGCAGTGAGTCCAGAGAGTGCACTGGCACCACTGGGGATGCAGCGCAATGACTACAGAGAGTGCACTGGCACCACTGGGGATGCAGTGCAGTGAGTCCAGAGAGTGCACTGGCACCACTGGGGGTGCAGTGCAGTGAGTCCAGAGAGTGCACTGGCACCACTGGGGATGCAGTG
Organism: Anser anser; assembly: GCF_964211835.1. NCBI lineage: Eukaryota > Metazoa > Chordata > Aves > Anseriformes > Anatidae > Anser > Anser anser. The sequence continues at coordinate 150,937 of NW_028153888.1, read as the reverse complement.
CAGTGAGTCCACAGAGTGCACTGGCACCACTGGGGATGCAGTGCAGTGAGTCCAGAGAGTGCACTGGATCAATTGGGGATGCAGTTCAGTTAGACCAGAGAGTGCACTGGCACCACTGGGGATGCAGTGCAGTGAGTCCAGAGTGCACTGGCACCACTGGGGATGCAGTGCAGTGAGTCCAGAGAGTGCACTGGCACCACTCTGGATGCAGTGTGGTGAGTCCACAGAGTGCACTGGCACCACTGGGGATGCACTGCAGTGACTCCAGAGAGTGCACTGGCACCACTGGGGATGCAGTGCAGTGAGTCCAGAGAGTGCACTGGATCAATTGGGGATGCAGTTCAGTTAGTCCAGAGGGTGCACTGGCACCACTGGGGATGCAGTGCAGTGAGTCCAGAGAGTGCACTGGCACCACTGGGGATGCAGTACAGTGACTCCAGAGAGTGAACTGGCACCACTGGGGATGCAGTGCAGTGAGTCCAGAGAGTGCACTGGCACCACTGGGGATGCACTGCAGTGAGTGCAGAGAGTACACTGGCACCATTGGGGATGTACTGCAGTGAGTCCAGAGAGTGCACTGGCACCACTGGGGATGCAGTGCAGTGAGTCCAGAGAGTGCACTGGCACCACTGGTGATGCAGTACAGTGAGTCCACAGAGTGCACTGGCACCACTGGGGATGCACTGCAGAGACTCCAGAGAGTGCACTGGCACCACTGGGGATGCACTGCAGTGACTCTAGAGAGTGCACCGGCACCACTGGGGATGCACTGCAGTGAGTCCAGACAGTGCACTGGCACCACTGGGGAAGCACTGCAGTGAGTCCAGAGAGTGCACTGGCACCACTGGGGATGCAGAGCAGTGAGTCCAGAGAGTGCACTGGCACCACTGGTGATGCAGTGCAGTGAGTCCAGAGAGTGCACTGGCACCACTGGGGATGCAGTGCAGTGAGTCCAGAGAGTGCACTGGCACCACTGGGGATGCAGTGCAGTGAGTCCAGAGAGTGCACTGGCACCACTGGGGATGCAGTGCAGTGAGTCCAGAGAGTGCACTGGCACCACTGGGGATGCACTGCAGTGAGTCCAGAGAGTGCACTGGCACCACTGGGGATGGAGTGAAGTGAGTCCAGAGAGTGCAGTGGCACCACTGGGGATGCAGTGCAGTGAGTGCAGAGAGTGCACTGGCACCACTGGGGATGCAGTGCAGTGATTCCTGAGAGTGCACTGGCACCACTGGGGATGCAGTGCAGTGAGTCCAGAGAGTGCACTGGCACCACTGGGGATGCAGTGCAGTGACTCCAGAGAGTGCACTGGCACCACTGGGGATGCAGTGCGGTGAGTCCAGAGAGTGCACTGGCACCACTGGGGATGCAGTGCTGTAAGTCCAGAGAGTGCACTGGCACCACTGGGGATGCAGTGCAGTGAGTCCAGAGAGTGCACTGGCACCACTGCGGATGCAGTGCGGTGAGTCCAGAGAGTGCACTGGCACCACTGGGGATGCAGTACAGTGAGTCCAGAGAGTGCACTGGCACCACTGGGGATGCAGTGCGGTGAGTCCAGAGAGTGCACTGGCACCACTGGGGATGCACTGCAGTGACTCTAGAGAGTGCACCGGCACCACTGGGGATGCAGTGCAGTGAGTGCAGAGAGTGCACTGGCACCACTGGGGAAGCACTGCAGTGACTCCAGAGAGTGCACTGGCACCACTGGGGATGCAGTGCAGTGAGTCCAGAGAGTGCACTGGCACCACTGGGGATGCAGCGCAATGACTACAGAGAGTGCACTGGCACCACTGGGGATGCAGTGCAGTGAGTCCAGAGAGTGCACTGGCACCACTGGGGGTGCAGTGCAGTGAGTCCAGAGAGTGCACTGGCACCACTGGGGATGCAGTGCAGTGAGTCCACAGAGTGCACTGGCACCACTGGGGATGCACTGCAGTGAGTCCAGAGAGTGCACTGGCACCACTGGGGATGCAGTGCAGTGAGTCCAGAGAGTGCACTGGATCAATTGGGGATGCAGTTCAGTTAGACCACAGAGTGCACTGGCACCACTGGGGATGCAGTGCAGTGAGTCCAGAGTGCACTGGCACCACTGGGGATGCAGTGCAGTGAGTCCAGAGAGTGCACTGGCACCACTCTGGATGCAGTGCGGTGAGTCCACAGAGTGCACTGGCACCACTGGGGATGCACTGCAGTGACTCCAGAGAGTGCACTGGCACCACTGGGGATGCAGTGCAGTGAGTCCAGAGAGTGCACTGGATCAATTGGGGATGCAGTTCAGTTAGTCCAGAGGGTGCACTGGCACCACTGGGGATGCAGTGCAGTGAGTCCAGAGAGTGCACTGGCACCACTGGGGATGCAGTACAGTGACTCCAGAGAGTGAACTGGCACCACTGGGGATGCAGTGCAGTGAGTCCAGAGAGTGCACTGGCACCACTGGGGATGCACTGCAGTGAGTGCAGAGAGTACACTGGCACCATTGGGGATGTACTGCAGTGAGTCCAGAGAGTGCACTGGCACCACTGGGGATGCAGTGCAGTGAGTCCAGAGAGTGCACTGGCACCACTGGTGATGCAGTACAGTGAGTCCACAGAGTGCACTGGCACCACTGGGGATGCACTGCAGAGACTCCAGAGAGTGCACTGGCACCACTGGGGATGCACTGCAGTGACTCTAGAGAGTGCACCGGCACCACTGGGGATGCACTGCAGTGAGTCCAGACAGTGCACTGGCACCACTGGGGAAGCACTGCAGTGAGTCCAGAGAGTGCACTGGCACCACTGGGGATGCAGAGCAGTGAGTCCAGAGAGTGCACTGGCACCACTGGTGATGCAGTGCAGTGAGTCCAGAGAGTGCACTGGCACCACTGGGGATGCAGTGCAGTGAGTCCAGAGAGAGCACTGGCACCACTGGGGATGCAGTGCAGTGAGTCCAGAGAGTGCACTGGCAGCACTGGGGATGCAGTGCAGTGAGTCCAGAGAGTGCACTGGCACCACAGGGTATGCAGTGCAGTGAGTCCACAGAGTGCACTGGCACCACTGGGGATGCAGTGCAGTGAGTCCAGAGAGTGCACTGGCACCACTGGGGATGCAGTGCAATGAGTCCAGAGAGTGCACTGGCACCACTGGGGATGCAGTGCGGTGAGTCCAGAGAGTGCACTGGCACCACTGGGGATGCAGTACAGTGAGTCCACAGAGTGCACTGGCACCACTGGGGATGCACTGCAGTGACTCTAGAGAGTGCACCGGCACCACTGGGGATGCAGTGCAGTGAGTCCAGAGAGTGCACTGGCACCACTGGGGAAGCACTGCAGTGACTCCAGAGAGTGCACTGGCACCACTGGGGATGCAGTGCAGTGAGTCCAGAGAGTGCACTGGCACCACTGGGGATGCAGTGCAGTGAGAAGTCCATAGAGTGCACTGGCACTACTGGGGATGCACTGCAGAGACTCCAGAGAGTGCACTGGCACCACTGGGGATGCACTGCAGTGAGTCCAGAGAGTGCACTGGCACCACTGTGGATGCACTGCAGAGACTCCAGAGAGTGCACTGGCACCACTGGGGATGCAGTGCAGTGAGTCCAGAGAGTGCACTGGCACCACTCTGGATGCAGTGCGGTGAGTCCAGAGAGTGCACTGGCGCCACTGTGGATGCACTGCAGTGACTCCAGAGAGTGCACTGGCACCACTGGGGATGCAGTGCAGTGAGTCCAGAGAGTGCACTGGATCAATTGGGGATGCAGTTCAGTTAGTCCAGAGAGTGCACTGGCACCACTGGGGATGCAGTGCAGTGAGTCCAGAGAGTGCACTGGCACCACTGGGGATGCAGTACAGTGACTCCAGAGAGTGAACTGGCACCACTGGGGATGCACTGCAGTGAGTCCAGAGAGTGCACTGGCACCACTGGGGATGCACTGCAGTGAGTGCAGAGAGTACACTGGCACCACTGGGGATGCAGTGCAGTGAGTCCAGAGAGTGCACTGGCACCACTGGTGATGCAGTACAGTGAGTCCACAGAGTGCACTGGCACCACTGGGGATGCACTGCAGAGACTCCAGAGAGTGCACTGGCACCACTGGGGATGCACTGCAGCGACTCTAGAGAGTGCACCGGCACCACTGCGGATGCAGTGCAGTGAGTGCAGAGAGTGCACTGGCACCTTGGGGATGCAGTGCAGTGAGTCCAGAGAGTGCATTGGCACCACTGGGGACGCACTGAAATGACTCCAGAGAGTGCACTGGATCAATTGGGGATGCAGTGCAGTTAGTCCAGAGAGTGTACTGGTACCACTGGGGATGCAGCGCAATGACTACAGAGAGTGCACTGGCACCACTGGGGATGCAGTGCAGTGAGTGCAGAGAGTGCACTGGCACCACTGGGGATGCAGTGCAGTGAGTCCAGAGAGTGCACTGGCACCACTGGGGATGCAGTGCAGTGAGTCCAGAGAGTGCACTGGCACCACTGGTGATGCAGTGCAGTGAGTCCAGAGAGTGCACTGGCGCCACTGTGGATGCAGTACAGTGAGTCCAGAGAGTGCACTGGCACCACTGGGGATGCACTGCAGTGACTCCAGAGAGTGCACTGGCACCACTGGGGATGCAGTGCAGTGAGTCCAGAGAGTGCACTGGCTCCACTGGGGATGCAGTGCAGTGAGTCCAGAGAGTGCACTGGCACCACTGGAGATGCAGTACAGTGACTCAAGAGAGTTAACTGGCACAACTGGGGATGCAGTGCAGTGAGTCCAGAGAGTGCACTGGCACCACTGGGGATGCACTGCAGTGAGTGCAGACAGTACACTGGCACCAATGGGGATGTACTGCAGTGAGTCCAGATAGTGCACTGGCACCACTGGGAATGCAGTGCTGTGAGTCCAGAGAGTGCACTGGCACCACTGGGGATGCAGTACAGTGAGTCCACAGAGTGCACTGGCACCACTGGGGATGCACTGCAGAGACTCCAGAGAGTGCACTGGCACCACTGGGGATGCAGTACAGTGAGTCCACAGAGTGCACTGGCACCACTGGGGATGCAGTGCAGTGATTCCAGAGAGTGCACTGGCACCACTGGGGATGCAGAGCAGTGACTCTAGAGAGTGCACTGGCACCACTGGGGATGCACTGCAGTGAGTCCAGAGAGTGCACTGTCAGCACTGGGTATGCAGTGCAGTGAGTCCAGATAGTGCACTGGCACCACTGGGGATGCAGTGCAGTGATTCCAGAGAGTGCACTGGCACCACTGGGGATGCACTGCAGTGAGTCCAGAGAGTGCACTGGCACCACTGGGGATGCAGTGTAGTGAGTGCAGAGAGTGCACTGGCACCTTGGGGATGCAGTGCAGTGAGTCCAGAGAGTGCATTGGCACCACTGGGGATGCACTGCAGTGAGTCCAGAGAGTGCACTGGCACCACTGGGGATGCACTGCAGTGAGTCCATAGAGTGCACTGGCACAACTGGGGATGCACTGAAATGACTCCAAAAAGTGCACTGGCCCCACTGGGGATGCAGCGCAGTGAGTCCAGAGAGTGCACTGGTACCACTGGGAATGCACCGCAATGACTACAGAGAGTGCACTGGCACCACTGGGGATGCAGTGCAGTGAGTCCAGAGAGTGCACTGGCACCACTGGGGATGCAGTGCAGTGAGTCCAGAGAGTGCACTGGCACCACTCTGGATGCAGTGCGGTGAGTCCAGAGAGTGCACTGGCGCCACTGTGGATGCACTGCAGTGACTCCAGAGAGTGCACTGGCACCACTGGGGATGCAGTGCAGTGAGTCCAGAGAGTGCACTGGATCAATTGGGGATGCAGTTCAGTTAGACCAGAGAGTGCACTGGCACCACTGGGGATGCAGTGCAGTGAGTCCAGAGTGCACTGGCACCACTGGGGATGCAGTGCAGTGAGTCCAGAGAGTGCACTGGCACCACTCTGGATGCAGTGCGGTGAGTCCACAGAGTGCACTGGCACCACTGGGGATGCAGTGCAGTGACTCCAGAGAGTGCACTGGCACCACTGGGGATGCAGTGCAGTGAGTCCAGAGAGTGCACTGGATCAATTGGGGATGCAGTTCAGTTAGTCCAGAGGGTGCACTGGCACCACTGGGGATGCAGTGCAGTGAGTCCAGAGAGTGCACTGGCACCACTGGGGATGCAGTACAGTGACTCCAGAGAGTGAACTGGCACCACTGGGGATGCAGTGCAGTGAGTCCAGAGAGTGCACTGGCACCACTGGGGATGCACTGCAGTGAGTGCAGAGAGTACACTGGCACCATTGGGGATGTACTGCAGTGAGTCCAGAGAGTGCACTGGCACCACTGGGGATGCAGTGCAGTGAGTCCAGAGAGTGCACTGGCACCACTGGTGATGCAGTACAGTGAGTCCACAGAGTGCACTGGCACCACTGGGGATGCACTGCAGAGACTCCAGAGAGTGCACTGGCACCACTGGGGATGCACTGCAGTGACTCTAGAGAGTGCACCGGCACCACTGGGGATGCACTGCAGTGAGTCCAGAGAGTGCACTGGCACCACTGGGGAAGCACTGCAGTGAGTCCAGAGAGTGCACTGGCACCACTGGGGATGCAGAGCAGTGAGTCCAGAGAGTGCACTGGCACCACTGGTGATGCAGTGCAGTGAGTCCAGAGAGTGCACTGGCACCACTGGGGATGCAGTGCAGTGAGTCCAGAGAGAGCACTGGCACCACTGGGGATGCAGTGCAGTGAGTCCAGAGAGTGCACTGGCAGCACTGGGGATGCAGTGCAGTGAGTCCAGAGAGTGCACTGGCACCACAGGGTATGCAGTGCAGTGAGTCCACAGAGTGCACTGGCACCACTGGGGATGCAGTGCTGTAAGTCCAGAGAGTGCACTGGCACCACTGGGGATGCAGTGCAATGAGTCCAGAGAGTGCACTGGCACCACTGGGGATGCAGTGCGGTGAGTCCAGAGAGTGCACTGGCACCACTGGGGATGCAGTACAGTGAGTCCACAGAGTGCACTGGCACCACTGGGGATGCACTGCAGTGACTCTAGAGAGTGCACCGGCACCACTGGGGATGCAGTGCAGTGAGTCCAGAGAGTGCACTGGCACCACTGGGGAAGCACTGCAGTGACTCCAGAGAGTGCACTGGCACCACTGGGGATGCAGTGCAGTGAGTCCAGAGAGTGCACTGGCACCACTGGGGATGCAGTGCAGTGAGAAGTCCATAGAGTGCACTGGCACTACTGGGGATGCACTGCAGAGACTCCAGAGAGTGCACTGGCACCACTGGGGATGCACTGCAGTGAGTCCAGAGAGTGCACTGGCACCACTGTGGATGCACTGCAGAGACTCCAGAGAGTGCACTGGCACCACTGGGGATGCAGTGCAGTGAGTCCAGAGAGTGCACTGGCACCACAGGGTATGCAGTGCAGTGAGTCCACAGAGTGCACTGGCACCACTGGGGATGCAGTGCTGTAAGTCCAGAGAGTGCACTGGCACCACTGGGGATGCAGTGCAATGAGTCCAGAGAGTGCACTGGCACCACTGGGGATGCAGTGCGGTGAGTCCAGAGAGTGCACTGGCACCACTGGGGATGCAGTACAGTGAGTCCACAGAGTGCACTGGCACCACTGGGGATGCACTGCAGTGACTCTAGAGAGTGCATAGGCACCACTGGGGATGCAGTGCAGTGAGTCCAGAGAGTGCACTGGCACCACTGGGGAAGCACTGCAGTGACTCCAGAGAGTGCACTGGCACCACTGGGGATGCAGTGCAGTGAGTCCAGAGAGTGCACTGGCACCACTGGGGATGCAGCGCAATGGCTACAGAGAGTGCAATGGCACCACTGGGGATGCAGTGCAGTGAGTCCAGAGAGTGCACTGGCACCACTGGGGATGCAGTGCAGTGAGAAGTCCATAGAGTGCACTGGCACTACTGGGGATGCACTGCAGAGACTCCAGAGAGTGCACTGGCACCACTGGGGATGCACTGCAGTGAGTCCAGAGAGTGCACTGGCACCACTGTGGATGCACTGCAGAGACTCCAGAGAGTGCACTGGCACCACTGGGGATGCAGTGCAGTGAGTCCAGAGAGTGCACTGGCACCACTGGGGATGCACTGCAGTGAGTCCAGAGAGTGCACTGGCACCACTGGGGATGCAGTGCAGTGAGTCCAGAGAGTGCACTGGCACCACTGGGGATGCAGCGCAGTGAGTCCAGAGAGTGCACTGGCACCACTGGGGATGCAGCGCAATGACTACAGAGAGTGCAATGGCACCACTGGGGATGCAGTGCAGTGAGTCCAGAGAGTGCACTGGCACCACTGGGGATGCAGTGCAGTGAGAAGTCCATAGAGTGCACTGGCACCACTGGGGATGCACTGCAGAGACTCCAGAGAGTGCACTGGCACCACTGGGGATGCACTGCAGTGAGTCCACAGAGTGCACTGGCACCAATGGGGATGCACTGCAGCGAGTCCAGAGAGTGCACTGGCACCACTGGGGATGCAGTGCAGTGAGTCCAGAGAGTGCACTGGCACCACTGGGGATGCAGTGCAGTGAGTCCAGAGAGTGCACTGGCACCACTGGGGATGCAGTGCAGTGAGTCCAGAGAGTGCACTGGCACCACTGGGGATGCAGTGCAGTGAGTCCAGAGAGTGCACTGGCACCACTGGGGATGCAGCGCAATGACTACAGAGAGTGCACTGGCACCACTGGGGATGCAGTGCAGTGAGTCCAGAGAGTGCACTGGCACCACTGGGGGTGCAGTGCAGTGAGTCCAGAGAGTGCACTGGCACCACTGGGGATGCAGTGCAGTGAGTCCACAGAGTGCACTGGCACCACTGGGGATGCACTGCAGTGAGTCCAGAGAGTGCACTGGCACCACTGGGGATGCAGTGCAGTGAGTCCAGAGAGTGCACTGGATCAATTGGGGATGCAGTTCAGTTAGACCAGAGAGTGCACTGGCACCACTGGGGATGCAGTGCAGTGAGTCCAGAGTGCACTGGCACCACTGGGGATGCAGTGCAGTGAGTCCAGAGAGTGCACTGGCACCACTCTGGATGCAGTGTGGTGAGTCCACAGAGTGCACTGGCACCACTGGGGATGCACTGCAGTGACTCCAGAGAGTGCACTGGCACCACTGGGGATGCAGTGCAGTGAGTCCAGAGAGTGCACTGGATCAATTGGGGATGCAGTTCAGTTAGTCCAGAGGGTGCACTGGCACCACTGGGGATGCAGTGCAGTGAGTCCAGAGAGTGCACTGGCACCACTGGGGATGCAGTACAGTGACTCCAGAGAGTGAACTGGCACCACTGGGGATGCAGTGCAGTGAGTCCAGAGAGTGCACTGGCACCACTGGGGATGCAGTGCAGTGAGTCCAGAGAGTGCACTGGCACCACTGGGGATGCACTGCAGTGAGTCCAGAGAGTGCACTGGCACCACTGGGGATGGAGTGAAGTGAGTCCAGAGAGTGCAGTGGCACCACTGGGGATGCAGTGCAGTGAGTGCAGAGAGTGCACTGGCACCACTGGGGATGCAGTGCAGTGATTCCTGAGAGTGCACTGGCACCACTGGGGATGCAGTGCAGTGAGTCCAGAGAGTGCACTGGCACCACTGGGGATGCAGTGCAGTGACTCCAGAGAGTGCACTGGCACCACTGGGGATGCAGTGCGGTGAGTCCAGAGAGTGCACTGGCACCACTGGGGATGCAGTGCTGTAAGTCCAGAGAGTGCACTGGCACCACTGGGGATGCAGTGCAGTGAGTCCAGAGAGTGCACTGGCACCACTGCGGATGCAGTGCGGTGAGTCCAGAGAGTGCACTGGCACCACTGGGGATGCAGTACAGTGAGTCCAGAGAGTGCACTGGCACCACTGGGGATGCAGTGCGGTGAGTCCAGAGAGTGCACTGGCACCACTGGGGATGCACTGCAGTGACTCTAGAGAGTGCACCGGCACCACTGGGGATGCAGTGCAGTGAGTGCAGAGAGTGCACTGGCACCACTGGGGAAGCACTGCAGTGACTCCAGAGAGTGCACTGGCACCACTGGGGATGCAGTGCAGTGAGTCCAGAGAGTGCACTGGCACCACTGGGGATGCAGCGCAATGACTACAGAGAGTGCACTGGCACCACTGGGGATGCAGTGCAGTGAGTCCAGAGAGTGCACTGGCACCACTGGGGGTGCAGTGCAGTGAGTCCAGAGAGTGCACTGGCACCACTGGGGATGCAGTGCAGTGAGTCCACAGAGTGCACTGGCACCACTGGGGATGCACTGCAGTGAGTCCAGAGAGTGCACTGGCACCACTGGGGATGCAGTGCAGTGAGTCCAGAGAGTGCACTGGATCAATTGGGGATGCAGTTCAGTTAGACCAGAGAGTGCACTGGCACCACTGGGGATGCAGTGCAGTGAGTCCAGAGTGCACTGGCACCACTGGGGATGCAGTGCAGTGAGTCCAGAGAGTGCACTGGCACCACTCTGGATGCAGTGCGGTGAGTCCACAGAGTGCACTGGCACCACTGGGGATGCACTGCAGTGAGTCCAGAGAGTGCACTGGCACCACTGGGGATGCAGTGCAGTGAGTCCAGAGAGTGCACTGGATCAATTGGGGATGCAGTTCAGTTAGTCCAGAGGGTGCACTGGCACCACTGGGGATGCAGTGCAGTGAGTCCAGAGAGTGCACTGGCACCACTGGGGATGCAGTACAGTGACTCCAGAGAGTGAACTGGCACCACTGGGGATGCACTGCAGTGAGTCCAGAGAGTGCACTGGCACCACTGGGGATGCACTGCAGTGAGTGCAGAGAGTACACTGGCACCATTGGGGATGTACTGCAGTGAGTCCAGAGAGTGCACTGGCACCACTGGGGATGCAGTGCAGTGAGTCCAGAGAGTGCACTGGCACCACTGGTGATGCAGTACAGTGAGTCCACAGAGTGCACTGGCACCACTGGGGATGCACTGCAGAGACTCCAGAGAGTGCACTGGCACCACTGGGGATGCACTGCAGTGACTCTAGAGAGTGCGCCGGCACCACTGGGGATGCACTGCAGTGAGTCCAGACAGTGCACTGGCACCACTGGGGAAGCACTGCAGTGAGTCCAGAGAGTGCACTGGCACCACTGGGGATGCAGAGCAGTGAGTCCAGAGAGTGCACTGGCACCACTGGTGATGCAGTGCAGTGAGTCCAGAGAGTGCACTGGCACCACTGGGGATGCAGTGCAGTGAGTCCAGAGAGAGCACTGGCACCACTGGGGATGCAGTGCAGTGAGTCCAGAGAGTGCACTGGCAGCACTGGGGATGCAGTGCAGTGAGTCCAGAGAGTGCACTGGCACCACAGGGTATGCAGTGCAGTGAGTCCACAGAGTGCACTGGCACCACTGGGGATGCAGTGCAGTGAGTCCAGAGAGTGCACTGGCACCACTGGGGATGCAGTGCAATGAGTCCAGAGAGTGCACTGGCACCACTGGGGATGCAGTGCGGTGAGTCCAGAGAGTGCACTGGCACCACTGGGGATGCAGTACAGTGAGTCCACAGAGTGCACTGGCACCACTGGGGATGCACTGCAGTGACTCTAGAGAGTGCACCGGCACCACTGGGGATGCAGTGCAGTGAGTCCAGAGAGTGCACTGGCACCACTGGGGAAGCACTGCAGTGACTCCAGAGAGTGCACTGGCACCACTGGGGATGCAGTGCAGTGAGTCCAGAGAGTGCACTGGCACCACTGGGGATGCAGTGCAGTGAGAAGTCCATAGAGTGCACTGGCACTACTGGGGATGCACTGCAGAGACTCCAGAGAGTGCACTGGCACCACTGGGGATGCACTGCAGTGAGTCCAGAGAGTGCACTGGCACCACTGTGGATGCACTGCAGAGACTCCAGAGAGTGCACTGGCACCACTGGGGATGCAGTGCAGTGAGTCCAGAGAGTGCACTGGCACCACTCTGGATGCAGTGCGGTGAGTCCAGAGAGTGCACTGGCGCCACTGTGGATGCACTGCAGTGACTCCAGAGAGTGCACTGGCACCACTGGGGATGCAGTGCAGTGAGTCCAGAGAGTGCACTGGATCAATTGGGGATGCAGTTCAGTTAGTCCAGAGAGTGCACTGGCACCACTGGGGATGCAGTGCAGTGAGTCCAGAGAGTGCACTGGCACCACTGGGGATGCAGTACAGTGACTCCAGAGAGTGAACTGGCACCACTGGGGATGCACTGCAGTGAGTCCAGAGAGTGCACTGGCACCACTGGGGATGCACTGCAGTGAGTGCAGAGAGTACACTGGCACCACTGGGGATGCAGTGCAGTGAGTCCAGAGAGTGCACTGGCACCACTGGTGATGCAGTACAGTGAGTCCACAGAGTGCACTGGCACCACTGGGGATGCACTGCAGAGACTCCAGAGAGTGCACTGGCACCACTGGGGATGCACTGCAGCGACTCTAGAGAGTGCACCGGCACCACTGCGGATGCAGTGCAGTGAGTCCAGAGAGTGCACTGGCACCACTGGGGATGCAGTACAGTGAGTCCACAGAGTGCACTGGCACCACTGGGGATGCAGAGCAGTGAGTCCAGAGAGTGCACTGGCACCACTGGTGATGCAGTGCAGTGAGTCCAGAGAGTGCACTGGCACCACTGGGGATGCAGGGCAGTGAGTCCAGAGAGAGCACTGGCACCACTGGGGATGCAGTGCAGTGAGTCCAGAGAGTGCACTGGCACCACTGGGGATGCAGTGCAGTGAGTCCAGAGAGTGCACTGGCACCACAGGGTATGCAGTGCAGTGAGTCCACAGAGTGCACTGGCACCACTGGGGATGCAGTGCTGTAAGTCCAGAGAGTGCACTGGCACCACTGGGGATGCAGTGCAATGAGTCCAGAGAGTGCACTGGCACCACTGGGGATGCAGTGCGGTGAGTCCAGACAGTGCACTGGCACCACTGGGGATGCAGTACAGTGAGTCCACAGAGTGCACTGGCACCACTGGGGATGCACTGCAGAGACTCCAGAGAGTGCACTGGCACCACTGGGGATGCACTGCAGTGACTCTAGAGAGTGCACCGGCACCACTGGGGATGCAGTGCAGTGAGTCCAGAGAGTGCACTGGCACCACTGGGGAAGCACTGCAGTGACTCCAGAGAGTGCACTGGCACCACTGGGGATGCAGTGCAGTGAGTCCAGAGAGTGCACTGGCACCACTGGGGATGCAGCGCAATGACTACAGAGAGTGCACTGGCACCACTGGGGATGCAGTGCAGTGAGTCCAGAAAGTGCACTGGCACCACTGGGGATGCAGTGCAGTGAGAAGTCCATAGAGTGCACTGGCACCACTGGGGATGCACTGAAGTGAGTCCAGAGAGTGCACTGGCACCACTGGGGATGCACTGCAGTGAGTCCAGAGAGTGCACTGGCACCACTGGGGATGCAGTACAGTGAGTCCACAGAGTGCACTGGCACCACTGGGGATGCACTGCAGAGACTCCAGAGAGTGCACTGGCACCACTGGGGATGCAGTGCAGTGAGTCCAGAGAGTGCACTGGCACCACTGGGGATGCACTGCAGTGAGTCCAGAGAGTGCACTGGCACCACTGGGGATGCAGTGCAGTGAGTCCAGAGAGTGCACTGTCAGCACTGGGGATGCACTGCAGTGAGTCCAGAGAGTGCACTGGCACCACTGGGGATGCAGTGAAGTGAGTCCAGAGAGTGCAGTGGCACCACTGGTGATGCAGTGCAGTGAGTGCAGAGAGTGCACTGGCACCACTGGGGATGCAGTGCAGTGAGCCCAGAGAGTGCACTGGCACTACTGGGGATGCAGTGCAGTGAGTCCAGAGAGTGCACTGGCACCACTGGGGATGCAGTGCGGTGAGTCCAGAGAGTGCACTGGCACCACTGGGGATGCAGTGCTGTAAGTCCAGAGAGTGCACTGGCACCACTGGGGATGCAGTGCAGTGAGTCCAGAGAGTGCACTGGCACCACTGGGGATGCAGTGCGGTGAGTCCAGAGAGTGCACTGGCACCACTGGGGATGCAGTACAGTGAGTCCAGAGAGTGCACTGACACCACTGGGGATGCACTGCAGAGACTCCAGAGAGTGCACTGGCACCACTGGGGATGCACTGCAGTGACTCTAGAGATTGCACCGGCACCACTGGGGATGCAGTGCAGTGAGTCCAGAGAGTGCACTGGCACCACTGGGGAAGCACTGCAGTGACTCCAGAGAGTGCACTGGCACCACTGGGGATGCAGTGCAGTGAGTCCGGAGAGTGCACTGGCACCACTGGGGGTGCAGTGCAGTGAGTCCAGAGAGTGCACTGGCACCACTGGGGATGCACTGCAGTGAGTCCAGAGAGTGCACTGGCACCACTGGGGATGCACTGCAGTGAGTCCAGAGAGTGCACTGGCACCACTGGGGATGCACTGGAGAGACTCCAGAGAGTGCACTGGCACCACTGGGGATGCAGTGCAGTGAGTCCAGAGAGTGCACTGGATCAATTGGGGATGCAGTTCAGTTAGTCCAGAGGGTGCACTGGCACCACTGGGGATGCAGTGCAGTGAGTCCAGAGAGTGCACTGGCACCACTGGGGATGCAGTACAGTGACTCCAGAGAGTGAACTGGCACCACTGGGGATGCACTGCAGTGAGTCCAGAGAGTGCACTGGCACCACTGGGGATGCACTGCAGTGAGTGCAGAGAGTACACTGGCACCACTGGGGATGCAGTGCAGTGAGTCCAGAGAGTGCACTGGCACCACTGGTGATGCAGTACAGTGAGTCCACAGAGTGCACTGGCACCACTGGGGATGCACTGCAGAGACTCCAGAGAGTGCACTGGCACCACTGGGGATGCACTGCAGCGACTCTAGAGAGTGCACCGGCACCACTGCGGATGCAGTGCAGTGAGTCCAGAGAGTGCACTGGCACCACTGGGGATGCAGTACAGTGAGTCCACAGAGTGCACTGGCACCACTGGGGATGCAGAGCAGTGAGTCCAGAGAGTGCACTGGCACCACTGGTGATGCAGTGCAGTGAGTCCAGAGAGTGCACTGGCACCACTGGGGATGCAGAGCAGTGAGTCCAGAGAGAGCACTGGCACCACTGGGGATGCAGTGCAGTGAGTCCAGAGAGTACACTGGCACCACTGGGGATGCAGTGCAGTGAGTCCAGAGAGTGCACTGGCACCACAGGGTATGCAGTGCAGTGAGTCCACAGAGTGCACTGGCACCACTGGGGATGCAGTGCTGTAAGTTCAGAGAGTGCACTGGCACCACTGGGGATGCAGTGCAATGAGTCCAGAGAGTGCACTGGCACCACTGGGGATGCAGTGCGGTGAGTCCAGACAGTGCACTGGCACCACTGGGGATGCAGTACAGTGAGTCCACAGAGTGCACTGGCACCACTGGGGATGCACTGCAGAGACTCCAGAGAGTGCACTGGCACCACTGGGGATGCACTGCAGTGACTCTAGAGAGTGCACCGGCACCACTGGGGATGCAGTGCAGTGAGTCCAGAGAGTGCACTGACACCACTGGGGAAGCACTGCAGTGACTCCAGAGAGTGCACTGGCACCACTGGGGATGCAGTGCAGTGAGTCCAGAGAGTGCACTGGCACCACTGGGGATGCAGCGCAATGACTACAGAGAGTGCACTGGCACCACTGGGGATGCAATGCAGTGAGTCCAGAAAGTGCACTGGCACCACTGGGGATGCAGTGCAGTGAGAAGTCCATAGAGTGCACTGGCACCACTGGGGATGCACTGAAGTGAGTCCAGAGAGTGCACTGGCACCACTGGGGATGCACTGCAGTGAGTCCAGAGAGTGCACTGGCACCACTGTGGATGCAGTACAGTGAGTCCACAGAGTGCACTGGCACCACTGGGGATGCACTGCAGAGACTCCAGAGAGTGCACTGGCACCACTGGGGATGCAGTGCAGTGAGTCCAGAGAGTGCACTGGCACCACTGGGGATGCAGTGCAGTGAGTCCAGAGAGTGCACTGGCACCACTGGGGATGCAGTGCAGTGAGTCCAGAGAGTGCACTGGCACCACTGGGGATGCACTGCAGTGAGTCCAGAGAGTGCACTGGCACCACTGGGGATGCAGTGAAATGAGTCCAGAGAGTGCAGTGGCACCACTGGTGATGCAGTGCAGTGAGTGCAGAGAGTGCACTGGCACCACTGGGGATGCAGTGCAGTGATTCCTGAGAGTGCACTGGCACCACTGGGGATGCAGTGCAGTGAGTCCAGAGAGTGCACTGGCACCACTGCGGATGCGGTGCAGTGAGTCCAGAGAGTGCACTGGCACCACTGGGGATGCAGTGCGGTGAGTCCAGAGAGTGCACTGGCACCACTGGGGATGCAGTGCTGTAAGTCCAGAGAGTGCACTGGCACCACTGGTGATGCAGTGCAGTGAGTCAAGAGAGTGCACTGGCACCACTGGGGAAGCACTGCAGTGACTCCAGAGAGTGCACTGGCACCACTGGGGATGCAGTGCAGTGAGTCCAGAGAGTGCACTGGCACCACTGGGGATGCAGCGCAATGACTACAGAGAGTGCACTGGCACCACTGGGGATGCAGTGCAGTGAGTCCAGAAAGTGCACTGGCACCACTGGGGATGCAGTGCAGTGAGAAGTCCATAGAGTGCACTGGCACCACTGGGGATGCACTGAAGTGAGTCCAGAGAGTGCACTGGCACCACTGGGGATGCACTGCAGTGAGTCCAGAGAGTGCACTGGCACCACTGTGGATGCAGTACAGTGAGTCCACAGAGTGCACTGGCACCACTGGGGATGCACTGCAGAGACTCCAGAGAGTGCACTGGCACCACTGTGGATGCAGTGCAGTGAGTCCAGAGAGTGCACTGGCACCACTGGGGATGCAGTGCGGTGAGTCCAGAGAGTGCACTGGCACCACTGGGGATGCAGTGCAGTGAGTCCAGAGAGTGCACTGGCACCACTGGGGATGCACTGCAGTGAGTCCAGAGAGTGCACTGGCACCACTGGGGATGCAGTGAAATGAGTCCAGAGAGTGCAGTGGCACCACTGGTGATGCAGTGCAGTGAGTGCAGAGAGTGCACTGGCACCACTGGGGATGCAGTGCAGTGATTCCTGAGAGTGCACTGGCACCACTGGGGATGCAGTGCAGTGAGTCCAGAGAGTGCACTGGCACCACTGGGGATGCAGTGCGGTGAGTCCAGAGAGTGCACTGGCACCACTGGGGATGCAGTGCTGTAAGTCCAGAGAGTGCACTGGCACCACTGGGGATGCAGTGCAGTGAGTCCAGAGAGTGCACTGGCACCACTGGGGAAGCACTGCAGTGACTCCAGAGAGTGCACTGGCACCACTGGGGATGCAGTGCAGTGAGTCCAGAGAGTGCACTGGCACCACTGGGGGTGCAGTGCAGTGAGTCCAGAGAGTGCACTGGCACCACTGGAGATGCACTGCAGTGACTCCAGAGAGTGCACTGGCACCACTGGGGATGCACTGCAGTGAGTCCAGAGAGTGCACTGGCACCACTGGGGATGCAGTGCAGTGAGTCCACAGAGTGCACTGGCACCACTGGGGATGCACTGGAGAGACTCCAGAGAGTGCACTGGCACCACTGGGGATGCAGTGCAGTGAGTCCAGAGAGTGCACTGGCACCACTGGGGATGCACTGCAGTGAGTCCAGAGAGTGCACTGTCAGTACTGGGGATGCAGTGCAGTGAGTCCAGATAGTGCACTGGCACCACTGGGGATGCAGTGCAGTGAGTCCAGAGAGTGCACTGGCACCACTGGGGATGCACTGCTGTGAGTCCAGAGAGTGCACTGGCACCACTGGGGATGCAGTGTAGTGAGTGCAGAGAGTGCACTGGCACCTTGGGGATGCAGTGCAGTGCGTCCAGAGAGTGCATTGGCACCACTGGGGATGCAGTGCAGTGAGTCCACAGAGTGCACTGGCACCACTGGGGATGCACTGCAGTGAGTCCAGAGAGTGCACTGGCACCACTGGGGATGCACTGAAATGACTCCAGAGAGTGCACTGGCCCCACTGGGGATGCAGTGCAGTGAGTCCAGAGAGTGCACTGGTACCACTGGGGATGCAGCGCAATGACTACAGAGAGTGCACTGGCACCACTGGGGATGCAGTGCTGTGAGTCCAGAGAGTGCACTGGCACCACTGGGGATGCAGTGCAGTGAGTCCAGAGAGTGCACTGGCACCACTGGGGATGCACTGTAGTGAGTCCAGAGAGTGCACTGGCACCACTGGGGATGCAGTGCAGTGAGTCCAGAGAGTGCACTGGCACCACTCTGGATGCAGTGCGGTGAGTCCAGAGAGTGCACTGGCACCACTGGGGATGCACTGCAGTGAGTCCAGAGAGTGCACTGGCACCACTGGGGATGCAGTGCAGTGAGTCCAGAGAGTGCACTGGATCAACTGGGGATGCAGTTCAGTTAGTCCAGAGAGTACACTGGCACCACTGGGGATGCAGTGCAGTGAGTCCAGAGAGTGCACTGGCACCACTGGGGATGCAGTACAGTGACTCCAGAGAGTGAACAGGCACCACTGGGGATGCACTGCAGTGAGTCCAGAGAGTGCACTGGCACCACTGGGGATGCACTGCAGTGAGTGCAGAGAGTACACTGGCACCATTGGGGATGTACTGCAGTGAGTCCAGAGAGTGCACTGGCACCACTGGGGATGCAGTGCAGTGAGTGCACAGAGTGCACTGGCACCACTGGGGATGCACTGCAGTGAGTCCAGAGAGTACACTAGCACCATTGGGGACGTACTGCAGTGAGTCCAGAGAGTGCACTGGCACCACTGGGGATGCAGTACAGTGAGTCCACAGAGTGCACTGGCACCACTGGGGATGCACTGCAGAGACTCCAGAGAGTGAACTGGCACCACTGGGGATGCACTGCAGTGACTCTAGAGAGTGCACCGGCACCACTGGGGATGCAGTGCAGTGAGTCCAGAGAGTGCACTGGCACTACTTGGGAAGCACTGCAGTGACTCCAGAGAGTGCACTGGCACCACTGGGGATGCAGAGCAATGACTACAGAGAGTGCACTGGCACCACTGGGGATGCAGTGCAGTGAGTCCAGAGAGTGCACTGGCACCACTGGGGATGCAGCGCAGTGAGTCCAGAGAGTGCACTGGCACCACTGGGGATGCACTGCAGTGAGTCCAGAGAGTGCACTGGCACCACTGGGGATGCAGTGCGGTGAGTCCAGAGAGTGCACTGGCACCACTGGGGATGCAGTGCAGTGAGTCCAGAGAGTGCACTGGCACCACTGGGGATGCACTGCAGTGAGTCCAGAGAGTGCACTGGCACCACCGGGGATGCAGCGCAATGACTACAGAGAGTGCACTGGCACCACTGGGGATGCAGTGCAGTGAGTCCAGAGAGTGCACTGGCACCACTGGGGATGCACTGCAGCGAGTCCAGAGAGTGCACTGGCACCACTGGTGATGCAGTGCAGTGAGTCCAGAGAGTGCACAGGCACCACTGGGGATGCAGTGCAGTGAGTCCAGAGAGAGCACTGGCACCACTGGGGATGCAGTGCAGTGAGTCCAGAGAGTGCACTGGCACCACTGGGGATGCACTGCAGTGAGTCCAGAGAGTGCACTGGCACCACTGGGGATGCACTGCAGTGAGTCCAGAGAGTGCACTGGCACCACTGGGGATTCACGTCTGTGAGTCCAGAGAGTGCACTGGCACCACTGGGGATGCACTGCAGTGAGTCCGGAGGGTGCACTGGCACCACTGGTGATGCACTGCAGTGAGTCCAGAGAGTGCACTGGCACCACTGGGGATGCAGCACAATGACTACATAGAGTGCACTGGCACCACTGGGGATGCAGTGCAGTGAGTCCAGAGAGTGCACTGGCACCACTGGGGATGCACTGCTGTGAGTCCAGAGAGTGCACTGGATCAATTGGGGATGCAGTTCAGTTACTCCAGAGAGTGCACTGGCACCACTGGGGATGCAGTGCAGTGAGTCCAGAGAGTGCACTGGCACCACTGGGGATGCACTGCAGTGAGTCCAGAGAGTACACTGGCACCACTGGGGATGCAGTGCAGTGAGTGCAGAGAGTGCACTGGCTCCACTGGAGATGCAGTGCAGTGAGTCCACAGAGTGCACTGGCACCACTGGGGATGCAGTACATTGCGTCCACAGAGTGCACTGGCACCACTGGGGATGCAGTGCAGTGAGTCCACAGAGTGCACTGGCACCACTGGGGATGCGCTGCAGTGACTCTAGAGAGTGCACCGGCACCACTGGGGATGCAGTGCAGTGAGTCCAGAGAGTGCACTGGCACCACTGGGGATGCAGTGCAGTGAGTCCAGAGAGTGCACTGGCACCACTGGGGATGCAGCGCAATGACTACATAGAGTGCACTGGCACCACTGGGGATGCAGTGCAGTGAGTCCAGAGAGTGCACTGGCACCACTGGGGATGCACTGCAGTGACTCCAGAGAGTGCACTGGCACCACTGGGTATGCAGTGCAGTGAGTCCAGAGAGTGCACTGGCACCACTGGGGATGCACTGCAGTGAGTCCAGAGAGTGCACTGGCACCACTCTGGATGCAGTGCCGTGAGTCCAGAGAGTGCACTGGCACTACTGGGGATGCAGTGCAGTGAGTCCACAGAGTGCACTGGCACCACTGGGGATGCACTGCAGTGAGTCCAGAGAGTGCACTGGCACCACTGGGGATGCAGTGTAGTGAGTCCAGAGAGTGCACTGGCACCACTGGGGATGCACTGCAATGACTCTAGAGAGTGCACAGGCAATACTCTGGATGCAGTGCGGTGAGTCCAGAGAGTGCACTGGCACCACTGTGGATGCAGTACAGTGAGTCCACAGAGTGCACTGGCACCACTGGGGATGCACTGCAGTGACTCCAGAGAGTGCACTGGCACCACTGGGGATGCAGTGCAGTGAGTGCAGAGAGTGCACTGGATCAATTGGGAATGCAGTTCAGTTAGTCCAGAGAGTGCACTGGCACCACTGGGGATGCAGTGCAGTGAGTCCAGAGAGTGCACTGGCACCACTGGGGATGCAGTACAGTGACTCCAGAGAGTGAACTGGCACCACTGGGGATGCACTGCAGTGAGTCCAGAGAGTGCACTGGCACAACTGGGGATGCACTGCAGTGAGTCCAGAGAGTACACTGGCACCATTGGGGATGTACTGCAGTGAGTCCAGAGAGTGCACTGGCACCACTGGGGATGCAGTACAGTGAGTCCACAGAGTGCACTGGCACCACTGGGGATGCAGTGCAATGAGTCCAGAGAGTGCACTGGCCCCAGTGGGGATGCAGTGCAGTGAGTCCAGAGAGTGCACTGGTACCACTGGGGATGCAGCGCAATGACTACAGAGAGTGCACTGGCACCACTGGGGATGCAGTGCTGTGAGTCCAGAGAGTGCACTGGCACCACTGGGGATGCAGTGCAGTGAGTCCAGAGAGTGCACTGGCACCACTGGGGATGCAGTGTAGTGAGTCCAGAGAGTGCACTGGCACCACTCTGGATGCAGTGCGGTGAGTCCAGAGAGTGCACTGGCGCCACTGTGGATGCAGTACAGTGAGTCTAGAGAGTGCACTGGCACCACTGGGGATGCACTGCAGTGAGTCCAGAGAGTGCACTGGCACCACTGGGGATGCAGTGCAGTGAGTCCAGAGAGTGCACTGGATCAACTGGGGATGCAGTTCAGTTAGTCCAGAGAGTACACTGGCACCACTGGGGATGCAGTGCAGTGAGTCCAGAGAGTGCACTGGCACCACTGGGGATGCAGTACAGTGACTCCAGAGAGTGAACAGGCACCACTGGGGATGCACTGCAGTGAGTCCAGAGAGTGCACTGGCACCACTGGGGATGCACTGCAGTGAGTGCAGAGAGTACACTGGCACCATTGGGGATGTACTGCAGTGAGTCCAGAGAGTGCACTGGCACCACTGGGGATGCAGTGCAGTGAGTCCACAGAGTGCACTGGCACCACTGGGGATGCACTGCAGTGAGTCCAGAGAGTACACTGGCACCATTGGGGACGTACTGCAGTGAGTCCAGAGAGTGCACTGGCACCACTGGGGATGCAGTACAGTGAGTCCACAGAGTGCACTGGCACCACTGGGGATGCACTGCAGAGACTCCAGAGAGTGAACTGGCACCACTGGGGATGCACTGCAGTGACTCTAGAGAGTGCACCGGCACCACTGGGGATGCAGTGCAGTGAGTCCAGAGAGTGCACTGGCACCACTGGGGAAGCACTGCAGTGACTCCAGAGAGTGCACTGGCACCACTGGGGATGCAGAGCAATGACTACAGAGAGTGCACTGGCACCACTGGGGATGCAGTGCAGTGAGTCCAGAGAGTGCACTGGCACCACTGGGGATGCAGCGCAGTGAGTCCAGAGAGTGCACTGGCACCACTGGGGATGCACTGCAGTGAGTCCAGAGAGTGCACTGGCACCACTGGGGATGCAGTGCAGTGAGTCCAGAGAGTGCACTGGCACCACTGGGGATGCAGTGCAGTGAGTCCAGAGAGTGCACTGGCACCACTGGTGATGCACTGCAGTGAGTCCAGAGAGTGCACTGGCACCACTGGGGATGCAGCGCAATGACTACAGAGAGTGCACTGGCACCACTGGGGATGCAGTGCAGTGAGTCCAGAGAGTGCACTGGCACCACTGGGGATGCACTGCAGCGAGTCCAGAGAGTGCACTGGCACCACTGGTGATGCAGTGCAGTGAGTCCAGAGAGTGCACAGGCACCACTGGGGATGCAGTGCAGTGAGTCCAGAGAGAGCACTGGCACCACTGGGGATGCAGTGCAGTGAGTCCAGAGAGTGCACTGGCACCACTGGGGATGCAGTGCAGTGAGTCCAGAGAGTGCACTGGCACCACTGGGGATGCACTGCAGTGAGTCCGGAGGGAGCACTGGCACCACTGGTGATGCACTGCAGTGAGTCCAGAGAGTGCACTGGCACCACTGGGGATGCAGCACAATGACTACATAGAGTGCACTGGCACCACTGGGGATGCACTGCAGTGAGTCCAGAGAGTGCACTGGATCAATTGGGGATGCAGTTCAGTTAGTCCAGAGAGTGCACTGGCACCACTGGGGATGCAGTGCAGTGAGTCCAGAGAGTGCACTGGCACCACTGGGGATGCACTGCAGTGAGTCCAGAGAGTGCACTGGCACCACTGGGGATGCAGTGCAGTGAGTGCAGAGAGTGCACTGGCTCCACTGGAGATGCAGTGCAGTGAGTCCACAGAGTGCACTGGCACCACTGGGGATGCAGTACATTGCGTCCACAGAGTGCACTGGCACCACTGGGGATGCAGTGCAGTGAGTCCACAGAGTGCACTGGCACCACTGGGGATGCACTGCAGTGACTCTAGAGAGTGCACCGGCACCACTGGGGATGCAGTGCAGTGAGTCCAGAGAGTGCACTGGCACCACTGGGGATGCAGTGCAGTGAGTCCAGAGAGTGCACTGGCACCACTGGGGATGCAGCGCAATGACTACATAGAGTGCACTGGCACCACTGGGGATGCAGTGCAGTGAGTCCAGAGAGTGCACTGGCACCACTGGGGATGCAGTGCAGTGACTCCAGAGAGTGCACTGGCACCACTGGGTATGCAGTGCAGTGAGTCCAGAGAGTGCACTGGCACCACTGGGGATGCACTGCAGTGAGTCCAGAGAGTGCACTGGCACCACTCTGGATGCAGTGCCGTGAGTCCAGAGAGTGCACTGGCACCACTGGGGATGCAGTGCAGTGAGTCCACAGAGTGCACTGGCACCACTGGGGATGCACTGCAGTGAGTCCAGAGAGTGCACTGGCACCACTGGGGATGCACTGCAGTGAGTCCAGAGAGTGCACTGGATCAATTGGGGATGCAGTTCAGTTAGTCCAGAGAGTGCACTGGCACCACAGGGGATGCAGTGCAGTGAGTCCAGAGAGTGCACTGGCACCACTGGTGATGCACTGCAGTGAGTCCAGAGAGTGCACTGGCACCACTGGGGATGCAGTGCAGTGAGTGCAGAGAGTGCACTGGCTCCACTGGAGATGCAGTGCAGTGAGTCCACAGAGTGCACTGGCACCACTGGGGATGCAGTACATTGCGTCCACAGAGTGCACTGGCACCACTGGGGATGCAGTGCAGTGAGTCCACAGAGTGCACTGGCACCACTGGGGATGCACTGCAGTGACTCTAGAGAGTGCACCGGCACCACTGGGGATGCAGTGCAGTGAGTCCAGAGAGTGCACTGGCAGCACTGGGGATGCAGTGCAGTGAGTCCAGAGAGTGCACTGGCACCACTGGGGATGCAGCGCAATGACTACATAGAGTGCACTGGCACCACTGGGGATGCAGTGCAGTGAGTCCAGAGAGTGCACTGGCACCACTGGGGATGCAGTGCAGTGACTCCAGAGAGTGCACTGGCACCACTGGGTATGCAGTGCAGTGAGTCCAGAGAGTGCACTGGCACCACTGGGGATGCACTGCAGTGAGTCCAGAGAGTGCACTGGCACCACTCTGGATGCAGTGCCGTGAGTCCAGAGAGTGCACTGGCACCACTGGGGATGCAGTGCAGTGAGTCCAGAGAGTGCACTGGCACCACTGGGGATGCACTGCAGTGAGTCCAGAGAGTGCACTGGCACCACTGGGGATGCAGTGTAGTGAGTCCAGAGAGTGCACTGGCACCACTGGGGATGCACTGCAATGACTCTAGAGAGTGCACAGGCAATACTCTGGATGCAGTGCGGTGAGTCCAGAGAGTGCACTGGCACCACTGTGGATGCAGTACAGTGAGTCCACAGAGTGCACTGGCACCACTGGGGATGCACTGCAGTGACTCCAGAGAGTGCACTGGCACCACTGGGGATGCAGTGCAGTGAGTGCAGAGAGTGCACTGGATCAATTGGGAATGCAGTTCAGTTAGTCCAGAGAGTGCACTGGCACCACTGGGGATGCAGTGCAGTGAGTCCAGAGAGTGCACTGGCACCACTTTGGATGCAGTACAGTGACTCCAAAGAGTGAACTGGCACCACTGGGGATGCACTGCAGTGAGTCCAGAGAGTGCACTGGCACCACTGGGGATGCACTGCAGTGAGTCCAGAGAGTACACTGGCACCATTGGGGATGTACTGCAGTGAGTCCAGAGAGTGCACTGGCACCACTGGGGATGCAGTACAGTGAGTCCACAGAGTGCACTGGCACCACTGGGGATGCACTGCAGAGACTCCAGAGAGTGCACTGGCACCACTGGGGATGCAGTGCAGTGAGTCCAGAGAGTGCACTGGCACCACTGGGGATGCACTGAAGTGAGTCCAGAGAGTGCACTGGCACCACTGGGGATGCACTGCAGTGAGTCCAGAGAGTGCACTGTCAGCACTGGGGATGCAGTGCAGTGAGTCCAGAGAGTGCACTGGCACCACTGGGGATGCAGTGCAGTGAGTGCAGAGAGTGCACTGGCACCACTGGGAATGCACTGCTGTGAGTCCAGAGAGTGCACTGGCACCACTGGGGATGCCGTGCGGTGAGTCCAGAGAGTGCACTGGCACCACTGGGGATGCAGTGTAGTGAGTGCAGAGAGTGCACTGGCACCTTGGGGATGCAGTGCAGTGAGTCCAGAGAGTGCATTGGCACCACTGGGGATGCAGTGCAGTGAGTCCAGAGAGTGCACTGGCACCTCTGGGGCTGCACTGCAGTGAGTCCATAGAGTGCACTGGCACCACTGGGGATGCACTGAAATGACTCCAGAGATTGCACTGGCCCCACTGGGGGTGCAGTGCAGTGAGTCCAGAGAGTGCACTGGTACCACTGGGGATGCAGCGCAATGACTCCAGAGAGTGCACTGGCACCACTGGGGATGCAGTGCTGTGAGTCCAGAGAGTGCACTGGCACCACTGGGGATGCACTGCTGTGAGTCCAGAGAGTGCACTGGCACCACTGGGGATGCAGTGTAGTGAGTCCACAGAGTGCACTGGCACCACTGGGGATGCACTGCAGTGAGTCCAGAGAGTGCACTGGCACCACTGGGGATGCAGTGCAGTGAGTCCAGAGAGTGCACTGGCACCACTCTGGATGCAGTGCGGTGAGTCCAGAGAGTGCACTGGCGCCACTGTGGATGCAGTACAGTGAGTCCACAGAGTGCACTGGCACCACTGGGGATGCAGTGCAGTGAGTCCAGAGAGTGCACTGGCACCACTGGGGATGTAGCGCAGTGAGTCCAGAGAGTGCACTGGCACCACTGGGGATGCAGTGCAGTGAGTCCAGAGAGTGCACTGGCACCACTGGGGATGCAGTGCAGTGAGTCCAGAGAGTGCACTGGCACCACTGGGGATGCAGTGCGGTGAGTCCAGAGAGTGCACTGGCACCACTGGGGATGCAGTGCAGTGAGTCCAGAGAGTGCACTGGCACCACTGGGGATGCACTGCAGTGAGTCCAGAGAGTGCACTGGCACCACTGGGGATGCACTGCAGTGAGTCCAGAGAGTGCACTGGCACCACTGGGGATGCACTGCAGTGAGTCCAGAGAGTGCACTGGCACCACTGGGGATTCACTGCTGTGAGTCCAGAGAGTGCACTGGCACCACTGGGGATGCACTGCAGTGAGTCCGGAGGGTGCACTGGCACCACTGGTGATGCACTGCAGTGAGTCCAGAGAGTGCACTGGCACCACTGGGGATGCAGCACAATGACTACATAGAGTGCACTGGCACCACTGGGGATGCACTGCAGTGAGTCCAGAGAGTGCACTGGATCAATTGGGGATGCAGTTCAGTTAGTCCAGAGAGTGCACTGGCACCACTGGGGATGCAGTGCAGTGAGTCCAGAGAGTGCACTGGCACCACTGGGGATGCACTGCAGTGAGTCCAGAGAGTACACTGGCACCACTGGGGTTGCAGTGCAGTGAGTGCAGAGAGTGCACTGGCTCCACTGGAGATGCAGTGCAGTGAGTCCACAGAGTGCACTGGCACCACTGGGGATGCAGTACATTGCGTCCACAGAGTGCACTGGCACCACTGGGGATGCAGTGCAGTGAGTCCAGAGAGTGCACTGGCACCACTGGGGATGCACTGCAGTGACTCTAGAGAGTGCACCGGCACCACTGGGAATGCAGTGCAGTGAGTCCAGAGAGTGCACTGGCACCACTGGGGATGCAGTGCAGTGAGTCCAGAGAGTGCACTGGCACCACTGGGGATGCAGCGCAATGACTACATAGAGTGCACTGGCACCACTGGGGATGCAGTGCAGTGAGTCCAGAGAGTGCACTGGCACCACTGGGGATGCAGTGCAGTGACTCCAGAGAGTGCACTGGCACCACTGGGTATGCAGTGCAGTGAGTCCAGAGAGTGCACTGGCACCACTGGGGATGCACTGCAGTGAGTCCAGAGAGTGCACTGGCACCACTCTGGATGCAGTGCCGTGAGTCCAGAGAGTGCACTGGCACCACTGGGGATGCAGTGCAGTGAGTCCACAGAGTGCACTGGCACCACTGGGGATGCACTGCAGTGAGTCCAGAGAGTGCACTGGCACCACTGGGGATGCAGTGTAGTGAGTCCAGAGAGTGCACTGGCACCACTGGGGATGCACTGCAATGACTCTAGAGAGTGCACAGGCAATACTCTGGATGCAGTGCGGTGAGTCCAGAGAGTGCACTGGCACCACTGTGGATGCAGTACAGTGAGTCCACAGAGTGCACTGGCACCACTGGGGATGCACTGCAGTGACTCCAGAGAGTGCACTGGCACCACTGGGGATGCAGTGCAGTGAGTGCAGAGAGTGCACTGGATCAATTGGGAATGCAGTTCAGTTAGTCCAGAGAGTGCACTGGCACCACTGGGGATGCAGTGCAGTGAGTCCAGAGAGTGCACTGGCACCACTGGGGATGCAGTACAGTGACTCCAGAGAGTGAACTGGCACCACTGGGGATGCACTGCAGTGAGTCCAGAGAGTGCACTGGCACCACTGGGGATGCACTGCAGTGAGTCCAGAGAGTACACTGGCACCATTGGGGATGTACTGCAGTGAGTCCAGAGAGTGCACTGGCACCACTGGGGATGCAGTACAGTGAGTCCACAGAGTGCACTGGCACCACTGGGGATGCACTGCAGAGACTCCAGAGAGTGCACTGGCACCACTGGGGATGCAGTGCAGTGAGTCCAGAGAGTGCACTGGCACCACTGGGGATGCACTGAAGTGAGTCCAGAGAGTGCACTGGCACCACTGGGGATGCACTGCAGTGAGTCCAGAGAGTGCACTGTCAGCACTGGGGATGCAGTGCAGTGAGTCCAGATAGTGCACTGGCACCACTGGGGATGCAGTGCAGTGAGTCCAGAGAGTGCACTGGCACCACTGGGAATGCACTGCTGTGAGTCCAGAGAGTGCACTGGCACCACTGGGGATGCCGTGCGGTGAGTCCAGAGAGTGCACTGGCACCACTGGGGATGCAGTGTAGTGAGTGCAGAGAGTGCACTGGCACCTTGGGGATGCAGTGCAGTGAGTCCAGAGAGTGCATTGGCACCACTGGGGATGCAGTGCAGTGAGTCCAGAGAGTGCACTGGCACCACTGGGGCTGCACTGCAGTGAGTCCATAGAGTGCACTGGCACCACTGGGGATGCACTGAAATGACTCCAGAGAGTGCACTGGCCCCACTGGGGGTGCAGTGCAGTGAGTCCAGAGAGTGCACTGGTACCACTGGGGATGCAGCACAATGACTACAGAGAGTGCACTGGCACCACTGGGGATGCAGTGCTGTGAGTCCAGAGAGTGCACTGGCACCACTGGGGATGCACTGCTGTGAGTCCAGAGAGTGCACTGGCACCACTGGGGATGCAGTGTAGTGAGTCCACAGAGTGCACTGGCACCACTGGGGATGCACTGCAGTGAGTCCAGAGAGTGCACTGGCACCACTGGGGATGCAGTGCAGTGAGTCCAGAGAGTGCACTGGCACCACTCTGGATGCAGTGCGGTGAGTCCAGAGAGTGCACTGGCGCCACTGTGGATGCAGTACAGTGAGTCCACAGAGTGCACTGGCACCACTGGGGATGCAGTGCAGTGAGTCCAGAGAGTGCACTGGCACCACTGGGGATGTAGCGCAGTGAGTCCAGAGAGTGCACTGGCACCACTGGGGATGCACTGCAGTGAGTCCAGAGAGTGCACTGGCACCACTGGGGATGCAGTGCTGTGAGTCCAGAGAGTGCACTGGCACCACTGGGGATGCAGTGCGGTGAGTCCAGAGAGTGCACTGGCACCACTGGGGATGCAGTGCGGTGAGTCCAGAGAGTGCACTGGCACCACTGGGGATGCAGTGCGGTGAGTCCAGAGAGTGCACTGGCACCACTGGGGATGCAGTGCGGTGAGTCCAGAGAGTGCACTGGCACCACTGGGGATGCACTGCAGTGAGTCCAGAGAGTGCACTGGCACCACTGGGGATGCAGTGCAGTGAGTCCAGAGAGTGCACTGGCACCACTGGGGATGCAGTGCAGTGAGTCCAGAGAGTGCACTGGCACCACTGGGGATGCAGTGCAGTGACTCCAGAGAGTGCACTGGTACCACTGGGGATGCACTGCAGTGAGTCCAGAGAGTGCACTGGCACCACTGGGGATGCAGCGCAATGACTACAGAGAGTGCACTGGCACCACTGGGGATGCAGTGCAGTGAGTCCAGAGAGTGCACTGGCACCACTGGGGATGCACTGCAGCGAGTCCAGAGAGTGCACTGGCAGCACTGGTGATGCAGTGCAGTGAGTCCAGAGAGTGCACTGGCACCACTTGGGATGCAGTGCATTGAGTCCAGAGAGAGCACTGGCACCACTGGGGATGCAGTGCAGTGAGTCCAGAGAGTGCACTGGCACCACTGGGGATGCAGTGCAGTGAGTCCAGAGAGTGCACTGGAACCACTGGGGATGCACTGCAGTGAGTCCAGAGAGTGCACTGGCACCACTGGTGATGCAGTGCAGTGAGTCCAGAGAGTGCACTGGCACCACTGGGGATGCACTGCAGTGAGTCCGGAGGGTGCACTGGCACCACTGGTGATGCACTGCAGTGAGTCCAGAGAGTGCACTGGCGCCACTGGGGATGCAGCACAATGACTACATAGAGTGCACTGGCACCACTGGGGATGCAGTGCAGTGAGTCCAGAGAGTGCACTGGCACCACTGGGGATGCACTGCAGTGAGTCCAGAGAGTGCACTGGATCAATTGGGGATGCAGTTCAGTTAGTCCAGAGAGTGCACTGGCACCACTGGGGATGCACTGCAGTGAGTCCAGAGAGTACACTGGCACCACTGGGGATGCAGTGCAGTGAGTGCAGAGAGTGCACTGGCTCCACTGGGGATGCAGTGCAGTGAGTCCACAGAGTGCACTGGCACCACTGGGTATGCTGTACATTGCGTCCACAGAGTGCACTGGCACCACTGGGGATGCAGTGCAGTGAGTCCACAGAGTGCACTGGCACCACTGGGGATGCACTGCAGTGACTCTAGAGAGTGCACCGGCACCACTGGGGATGCAGTGCAGTGAGTCCAGAGAGTGCACTGGCACCACTGGGGATGCAGTGCAGTGAGTCCAGAGAGTGCACTGGCACCACTGGGGATGCAGCGCAATGATTTCATAGAGTGCACTGGCAGCACTGGGGATGCAGTGCAGTGAGTCCAGAGAGTGCACTAGCACCACTGGGGATGCAGTGCAGTGACTCCAGAGAGTGCACTGGCACCACTGTGGATGCAGTACAGTGAGTCCACAGAGTGCACTGGCACCACTGGGGATGCACTGCAGTGAGTCCAGAGAGTGCACTGGCACCACTGGGGATGCAGTGCAGTGAGTGCAGAGAGTGCACTGGATCAATTGGGGATGCAGTTCAGTTAGTCCAGAGAGTGCACTGGCACCACTGGGGATGCAGTGCAGTGAGTCCAGAGAGTGCACTGGCTCCACTGGGGATGCAGTACAGTGACTCCAGAGAGTGAACTGGCACCACTGGGGATGCACTGCAGTGAGTCCAGAGAGTGCACTGGCACCACTGGGGATGCACTGCAGTGAGTCCAGAGAGTACACTGGCACCATTGGGGATGTACTGCAGTGAGTCCAGAGAGTGCACTGGCACCACTGGGGATGCAGTACAGTGAGTCCACAGAGTGCACTGGCACCACTGGGGATGCACTGCAGAGACTCCAGAGAGTGCACTGGCACCACTGGGGATGCAGTGCAGTGAGTCCAGAGAGTGCACTGGCACCACTGGGGATGCACTGAAGTGAGTCCAGAGAGTGCACTGGCACCTCTGGGGATGCACTGCAGTGAGTCCAGAGAGTGCACTGTCAGCACTGGGGATGCAGTGCAGTGAGTCCAGATAGTGCACTGGCACCACTGGGGATGCAGTGCAGTGAGTCCAGAGAGTGCACTGGCACCACTGGGAATGCACTGCTGTGAGTCCAGAGAGTGCACTGGCACCACTGGGGATGCCGTGCGGTGAGTCCAGAGAGTGCACTGGCACCACTGGGGATGCAGTGTAGTGAGTGCAGAGAGTGCACTGGCACCTTGGGGATGCAGTGCAGTGAGTCCAGAGAGTGCATTGGCACCACTGGGGATGCAGTGCAGTGAGTCCAGAGAGTGCACTGGCACCACTGGGGCTGCACTGCAGTGAGTCCATAGAGTGCACTGGCACCACTGGGGATGCACTGAAATGACTCCTGAGAGTGCACTGGCCCCACTGGGGGTGCAGTGCAGTGAGTCCAGAGAGTGCACTGGTACCACTGGGGATGCAGCGCAATGACTACAGAGAGTGCACTGGCACCACTGGGGATGCAGTGCTGTGAGTCCAGAGAGTGCACTGGCACCACTGGGGATGCACTGCTGTGAGTCCAGAGAGTGCACTGGCACCACTGGGGATGCAGTGTAGTGAGTCCAGAGAGTGCACTGGCACCACTGGGGATGCACTGCAGTGAGTCCAGAGAGTGCACTGGCACCACTGGGGATGCAGTGCAGTGAGTCCAGAGAGTGCACTGGCACCACTCTGGATGCAGTGCGGTGAGTCCAGAGAGTGCACTGGCGCCACTGTGGATGCAGTACAGTGAGTTCACAGAGTGCACTGGCACCACTGGGGATGCAGTGCAGTGAGTCCAGAGAGTGCACTGGCACCACTGGGGATGCAGCGCAGTGAGTCCAGAGAGTGCACTGGCGCCACTGTGGATGCAGTACAGTGAGTCCACAGAGTGCACTGGCACCACTGGGGATGCAGTGCAGTGAGTCCAGAGAGTGCACTGGCACCACTGGGGATGCAGCACAGTGACTCCAGAGAGTGCACTGGCACCACTGGGGATGCAGTGCAGTGAGTCCAGAGAGTGCACTGGCACCACTGGGGATGCAGTGCAGTGAGTCCAGAGAGTGCACTGGCACCACTGGGGATGCAGTGCGGTGAGTCCAGAGAGTGCACTGGCACCACTGGGGATGCAGTGCGGTGAGTCCAGAGAGTGCACTGGCACCACTGGGGATGCAGTGCGGTGAGTCCAGAGAGTGCACTGGCACCACTGGGGATGCACTGCAGTGAGTCCAGAGAGTGCACTGGCACCACTGGGGATGCAGTGCAGTGAGTCCAGAGAGTGCACTGGCACCACTGGGGATGCAGTGCAGTGAGTCCACAGAGTGCACTGGCACCACTGGGGATGCACTGCAGTGAGTCCAGAGAGTGCACTGGCACCACTGGTGATGCACTGCAGTGAGTCCAGAGAGTGCACTGGCACCACTGGGGATGCAGCGCATTGACTACAGAGAGTGCACTGGCACCACTGGGGATGCAGTGCAGTGAGTCCAGAGAGTGCACTGGCACCACTGGGGATGCACTGCAGCGAGTCCAGAGAGTGCACTGGCACCACTGGTGATGCAGTGCAGTGAGTCCAGAGAGTGCACTGGCACCACTGGGGATGCAGTGCATTGAGTCCAGAGAAAGCACTGGCACCACTGGGGATGCAGTGCAGTGAGTCCAGAGAGTGCACTGGCACCACTGGGGATGCAGTGCAGTGAGTCCAGAGAGTGCACTGGCACCACTGGGGATGCACTGCAGTGAGTCCAGAGAGTGCACTGGCACCACTGGGGATTCACTGCTGTGAGTCCAGAGAGTGCACTGGCACCACTGGGGATGCACTGCAGTGAGTCCGGAGGGTGCACTGGCACCACTGGTGATGCACTGCAGTGAGTCCAGAGAGTGCACTGGCACCACTGGGGATGCAGCACAATGACTACATAGAGTGCACTGGCACCACTGGGGATGCAGTGCAGTGAGTCCAGAGAGTGCACTGGCACCACTGGGGATGCACTGCAGTGAGTCCAGAGAGTGCACTGGATCAATTGGGGATGCAGTTCAGTTAGTCCAGAGAGTGCACTGGCACCACTGGGGATGCACTGCAGTGAGTCCAGAGAGTGCACTGGCACCACTGGGGATGCACTACAGTGAGTCCAGAGAGTACACTGGCACCACTGGGGATGCAGTGCAGTGAGTGCAGAGAGTGCACTGGCTCCACTGGGGATGCAGTGCAGTGAGTCCACAGAGTGCACTGGCACCACTGGGGATGCACTGCAGTGACTCTAGAGAGTGCACCGGCACCACTGGGGATGCAGTGCAGTGAGTCCAGAGAGTGCACTGGCACCACTGGGGATGCAGTGCAGTGAGTCCAGAGAGTGCACTGGCACCACTGGGGATGCAGCGCAATGACTTCATAGAGTGCACTGGCAGCACTGGGGATGCAGTGCAGTGAGTCCAGAGAGTGCACTAGCACCACTGGGGATGCAGTGCAGTGACTCCAGAGAGTGCACTGGCACCACTGGGGATGCACTGCAGTGAGTCCAGAGAGTGCACTGGCACCACTGGGGATGCAGTGCAGTGAGTCCAGAGAGTGCACTGGCACCACTCTGGATGCAGTGCGGTGAGTCCAGAGAGTGCACTGGCACCACTGGGGATGCAGTGCAGTGAGTTCAGAGAGTGCACTGGCACCACTGGGGATGCACTGCAGTGAGTCCAGAGAGTGCACTGGCACCACTGGTGATGCAGTGCAGTGAGTCCAGAGAGTGCACTGGCACCACTGGGGATGCACTGCAATGACTCTAGAGAGTGCACTGGCACCACTGGGGATGCAGTGCGGTGAGTCCAGAGAGTGCACTGGCACCACTGTGGATGCAGTACAGTGAGTCCACAGAGTGCACTGGCACCACTGGGGATGCAGTGCAGTGAGTCCAGAGAGTGCACCGGCACCACTGGGGATGCAGTGCAGTGAGTCCAGAGAGTGCACTGGATCAATTGGGGATGCAGTTCAGTTAGTCCAGAGAGTGCACTGGCACCACTGGGGATGCAGTGCAGTGAGTCCAGAGAGTGCACTGGCACCACTGGGGATGCAGTACAGTGACTCCAGAGAGTGAACTGGCACCACTGGGGATGCACTGCAGTGAGTCCAGAGAGTGCACTGGCACCACTGGGGATGCACTGCAGTGAGTGCAGAGAGTACACTGGCACCATTGGGGATGTACTGCAGTGAGTCCAGAGAGTGCACTGGCACCACTGGGGATGCAGTACAGTGAGTCCACAGAGTGCACTGGCACCACTGGGGATGCACTGCAGAGACTCCAGAGAGTGCACTGGCACCACTGGGGATGCAGTGCAGTGAGTCCAGAGAGTGCACTGGCACCACTGGGGATGCACTGCAGAGACTCCAGAGAGTGCACTGGCACCACTGGGGATGCAGTGCAGTGAGTCCAGAGAGTGCACTGGCACCACTGGGGATGCACTGCAGTGACTCCAGAGAGTGCACTGGCACCACTGGGGATGCAGTGCAGTGAGTGCAGAGAGTGCACTGGATCAATTGGGAATGCAGTTCAGTTAGTCCAGAGAGTGCACTGGCACCACTGGGGATGCAGTGCAGTGAGTCCAGAGAGTGCACTGGCACCACTGGGGATGCAGTACAGTGACTCCAGAGAGTGAACTGGCACCACTGGGGATGCACTGCAGTGAGTCCAGAGAGTGCACTGGCACCACTGGGGATGCACTTCAGTGAGTCCAGAGAGTACACTGGCACCATTGGGGATGTACTGCAGTGAGTCCAGAGAGTGCACTGGCACCACTGGGGATGCAGTACAGTGAGTCCACAGAGTGCACTGGCACCACTGGGGATGCACTGCAGAGACTCCAGAGAGTGCACTGGCACCACTGGGGATGCAGTGCAGTGAGTCCAGAGAGTGCACTGGCACCACTGGGGATGCACTGAAGTGAGTCCAGAGAGTGCACTGGCACCACTGGGGATGCACTGCAGTGAGTCCAGAGAGTGCACTGTCAGCACTGGGGATGCAGTGCAGTGAGTCCAGATAGTGCACTGGCACCACTGGGGATGCAGTGCAGTGAGTCCAGAGAGTGCACTGGCACCACTGGGAATGCACTGCTGTGAGTCCAGAGAGTGCACTGGCACCACTGGGGATGCCGTGCGGTGAGTCCAGAGAGTGCACTGGCACCACTGGGGATGCAGTGTAGTGAGTGCAGAGAGTGCACTGGCACCTTGGGGATGCAGTGCAGTGAGTCCAGAGAGTGCATTGGCACCACTGGGGATGCAGTGCAGTGAGTCCAGAGAGTGCACTGGCACCACTGGGGCTGCACTGCAGTGAGTCCATAGAGTGCACTGGCACCACTGGGGATGCACTGAAATGACTCCAGAGATTGCACTGGCCCCACTGGGGGTGCAGTGCAGTGAGTCCAGAGAGTGCACTGGTACCACTGGGGATGCAGCGCAATGACTACAGAGAGTGCACTGGCACCACTGGGGATGCAGTGCTGTGAGTCCAGAGAGTGCACTGGCACCACTGGGGATGCACTGCTGTGAGTCCAGAGAGTGCACTGGCACCACTGGGGATGCAGTGTAGTGAGTCCACAGAGTGCACTGGCACCACTGGGGATGCACTGCAGTGAGTCCAGAGAGTGCACTGGCACCACTGGGGATGCAGTGCAGTGAGTCCAGAGAGTGCACTGG
Organism: Anser anser; assembly: GCF_964211835.1. Classification (NCBI taxonomy): domain Eukaryota; kingdom Metazoa; phylum Chordata; class Aves; order Anseriformes; family Anatidae; genus Anser; species Anser anser. The sequence goes on along the minus strand of NW_028153888.1, from coordinate 115,001 downwards.
CACCACTCTGGATGCAGTGCGGTGAGTCCAGAGAGTGCACTGGCGCCACTGTGGATGCAGTACAGTGAGTCCACAGAGTGCACTGGCACCACTGGGGATGCAGTGCAGTGAGTCCAGAGAGTGCACTGGCACCACTGGGGATGTAGCGCAGTGAGTCCAGAGAGTGCACTGGCACCACTGGGGATGCAGTGCAGTGAGTCCAGAGAGTGCACTGGCACCACTGGGGATGCAGTGCAGTGAGTCCAGAGAGTGCACTGGCACCACTGGGGATGCAGTGCGGTGAGTCCAGAGAGTGCACTGGCACCACTGGGGATGCAGTGCAGTGAGTCCAGAGAGTGCACTGGCACCACTGGGGATGCACTGCAGTGAGTCCAGAGAGTGCACTGGCACCACTGGGGATGCACTGCAGTGAGTCCAGAGAGTGCACTGGCACCACTGGGGATTCACTGCAGTGAGTCCAGAGAGTGCACTGGCACCACTGGGGATTCACTGCTGTGAGTCCAGAGAGTGCACTGGCACCACTGGGGATGCACTGCAGTGAGTCCGGAGGGTGCACTGGCACCACTGGTGATGCACTGCAGTGAGTCCAGAGAGTGCACTGGCACCACTGGGGATGCAGCACAATGACTACATAGAGTGCACTGGCACCACTGGGGATGCACTGCAGTGAGTCCAGAGAGTGCACTGGATCAATTGGGGATGCAGTTCAGTTAGTCCAGAGAGTGCACTGGCACCACTGGGGATGCAGTGCAGTGAGTCCAGAGAGTGCACTGGCACCACTGGGGATGCACTGCAGTGAGTCCAGAGAGTACACTGGCACCACTGGGGATGCAGTGCAGTGAGTGCAGAGAGTGCACTGGCTCCACTGGAGATGCAGTGCAGTGAGTCCACAGAGTGCACTGGCACCACTGGGGATGCAGTACATTGCGTCCACAGAGTGCACTGGCACCACTGGGGATGCAGTGCAGTGAGTCCACAGAGTGCACTGGCACCACTGGGGATGCACTGCAGTGAGTCCAGAGAGTGCACTGGCACCACTCTGGATGCAGTGCCGTGAGTCCAGAGAGTGCACTGGCACCACTGGGGATGCAGTGCAGTGAGTCCACAGAGTGCACTGGCACCACTGGGGATGCACTGCAGTGAGTCCAGAGAGTGCACTGGCACCACTGGGGATGCAGTGTAGTGAGTCCAGAGAGTGCACTGGCACCACTGGGGATGCACTGCAATGACTCTAGAGAGTGCACAGGCAATACTCTGGATGCAGTGCGGTGAGTCCAGAGAGTGCACTGGCACCACTGTGGATGCAGTACAGTGAGTCCACAGAGTGCACTGGCACCACTGGGGATGCACTGCAGTGACTCCAGAGAGTGCACTGGCACCACTGGGGATGCAGTGCAGTGAGTGCAGAGAGTGCACTGGATCAATTGGGAATGCAGTTCAGTTAGTCCAGAGAGTGCACTGGCACCACTGGGGATGCACTGCAGTGAGTCCAGAGAGTGCACTGGCACCACTGGGGATGCACTGCAGTGAGTCCAGAGAGTACACTGGCACCATTGGGGATGTACTGCAGTGAGTCCAGAGAGTGCACTGGCACCACTGGGGATGCAGTACAGTGAGTCCACAGAGTGCACTGGCACCACTGGGGATGCACTGCAGAGACTCCAGAGAGTGCACTGGCACCACTGGGGATGCAGTGCAGTGAGTCCAGAGAGTGCACTGGCACCACTGGGGATGCACTGAAGTGAGTCCAGAGAGTGCACTGGCACCACTGGGGATGCACTGCAGTGAGTCCAGAGAGTGCACTGTCAGCACTGGGGATGCAGTGCAGTGAGTCCAGATAGTGCACTGGCACCACTGGGGATGCAGTGCAGTGAGTCCAGAGAGTGCACTGGCACCACTGGGAATGCACTGCTGTGAGTCCAGAGAGTGCACTGGCACCACTGGGGATGCCGTGCGGTGAGTCCAGAGAGTGCACTGGCACCACTGGGGATGCAGTGTAGTGAGTGCAGAGAGTGCACTGGCACCTTGGGGATGCAGTGCAGTGAGTCCAGAGAGTGCATTGGCACCACTGGGGATGCAGTGCAGTGAGTCCAGAGAGTGCACTGGCACCACTGGGGCTGCACTGCAGTGAGTCCATAGAGTGCACTGGCACCACTGGGGATGCAGTGCAGTGAGTCCAGAGAGTGCACTGGCCCCACTGGGGGTGCAGTGCAGTGAGTCCAGAGAGTGCACTGGTACCACTGGGGATGCAGCACAATGACTACAGAGAGTGCACTGGCACCACTGGGGATGCAGTGCTGTGAGTCCAGAGAGTGCACTGGCACCACTGGGGATGCACTGCTGTGAGTCCAGAGAGTGCACTGGCACCACTGGGGATGCAGTGTAGTGAGTCCACAGAGTGCACTGGCACCACTGGGGATGCACTGCAGTGAGTCCAGAGAGTGCACTGGCACCACTGGGGATGCAGTGCAGTGAGTCCAGAGAGTGCACTGGCACCACTCTGGATGCAGTGCGGTGAGTCCAGAGAGTGCACTGGCGCCACTGTGGATGCAGTACAGTGAGTCCACAGAGTGCACTGGCACCACTGGGGATGCAGTGCAGTGAGTCCAGAGAGTGCACTGGCACCACTGGGGATGTAGCGCAGTGAGTCCAGAGAGTGCACTGGCACCACTGGGGATGCACTGCAGTGAGTCCAGAGAGTGCACTGGCACCACTGGGGATGCAGTGCAGTGAGTCCAGAGAGTGCACTGGCACCACTGGGGATGCAGTGCGGTGAGTCCAGAGAGTGCACTGGCACCACTGGGGATGCAGTGCGGTGAGTCCAGAGAGTGCACTGGCACCACTGGGGATGCAGTGCGGTGAGTCCAGAGAGTGCACTGGCACCACTGGGGATGCACTGCAGTGAGTCCAGAGAGTGCACTGGCACCACTGGGGATGCAGTGCAGTGAGTCCAGAGAGTGCACTGGCACCACTGGGGATGCAGTGCAGTGAGTCCAGAGAGTGCACTGGCACCACTGGGGATGCAGTGCAGTGACTCCAGAGAGTGCACTGGTACCACTGGGGATGCACTGCAGTGAGTCCAGAGAGTGCACTGGCACCACTGGGGATGCAGCGCAATGACTACAGAGAGTGCACTGGCACCACTGGGGATGCAGTGCAGTGAGTCCAGAGAGTGCACTGGCACCACTGGGGATGCACTGCAGCGAGTCCAGAGAGTGCACTGGCACCACTGGTGATGCAGTGCAGTGAGTCCAGAGAGTGCACTGGCACCACTTGGGATGCAGTGCATTGAGTCCAGAGAGAGCACTGGCACCACTGGGGATGCAGTGCAGTGAGTCCAGAGAGTGCACTGGCACCACTGGGGATGCAGTGCAGTGAGTCCAGAGAGTGCACTGGCACCACTGGGGATGCACTGCAGTGAGTCCAGAGAGTGCACTGGCACCACTGGGGATTCACTGCTGTGAGTCCAGAGAGTGCACTGGCACCACTGGGGATGCACTGCAGTGAGTCCGGAGGGTGCACTGGCACCACTGGTGATGCACTGCAGTGAGTCCAGAGAGTGCACTGGCACCACTGGGGATGCAGCACAATGACTACATAGAGTGCACTGGCACCACTGGGGATGCAGTGCAGTGAGTCCAGAGAGTGCACTGGCACCACTGGGGATGCACTGCAGTGAGTCCAGAGAGTGCACTGGATCAATTGGGGATGCAGTTCAGTTAGTCCAGAGAGTGCACTGGCACCACTGGGGATGCACTGCAGTGAGTCCAGAGAGTACACTGGCACCACTGGGGATGCAGTGCAGTGAGTGCAGAGAGTGCACTGGCTCCACTGGGGATGCAGTGCAGTGAGTCCACAGAGTGCACTGGCACCACTGGGGATGCAGTACATTGCGTCCACAGAGTGCACTGGCACCACTGGGGATGCAGTGCAGTGAGTCCACAGAGTGCACTGGCACCACTGGGGATGCACTGCAGTGACGCTAGAGAGTGCACCGGCACCACTGGGGATGCAGTGCAGTGAGTCCAGAGAGTGCACTGGCACCACTGGGGATGCAGTGCAGTGAGTCCAGAGAGTGCACTGGCACCACTGGGGATGCAGCGCAATGACTTCATAGAGTGCACTGGCAGCACTGGGGATGCAGTGCAGTGAGTCCAGAGAGTGCACTAGCACCACTGGGGATGCAGTGCAGTGACTCCAGAGAGTGCACTGGCACCACTGTGGATGCAGTACAGTGAGTCCACAGAGTGCACTGGCACCACTGGGGATGCACTGCAGTGAGTCCAGAGAGTGCACTGGCACCACTGGGGATGCACTGCAGTGAGTCCAGAGAGTGCACTGGCACCACTGGGGATGCAGTGCAGTGAGTCCAGAGAGTGCACTGGCACCACTGGGGATGCAGTGCAGTGAGTCCACAGAGTGCACTGGCACCACTGGGGATGCACTGCAGTGAGTCCAGAGAGTGCACTGGCACCACTGGTGATGCACTGCAGTGAGTCCAGAGAGTGCACTGGCACCACTGGGGATGCAGCGCATTGACTACAGAGAGTGCACTGGCACCACTGGGGATGCAGTGCAGTGAGTCCAGAGAGTGCACTGGCACCACTGGGGATGCACTGCAGCGAGTCCAGAGAGTGCACTGGCACCACTGGGGATGCACTGCAGCGAGTCCAGAGAGTGCACTGGCACCACTGGTGATGCAGTGCAGTGAGTCCAGAGAGTGCACTGGCACCACTGGGGATGCAGTGCATTGAGTCCAGAGAAAGCACTGGCACCACTGGGGATGCAGTGCAGTGAGTCCAGAGAGTGCACTGGCACCACTGGGGATGCAGTGCAGTGAGTCCAGAGAGTGCACTGGCACCACTGGGGATGCACTGCAGTGAGTCCAGAGAGTGCACTGGCACCACTGGGGATGCCGTGCGGTGAGTCCAGAGAGTGCACTGGCACCACTGGGGATGCACTGCAGTGAGTCCGGAGGGTGCACTGGCACCACTGGTGATGCACTGCAGTGAGTCCAGAGAGTGCACTGGCACCACTGGGGATGCAGCACAATGACTACATAGAGTGCACTGGCACCACTGGGGATGCAGTGCAGTGAGTCCAGAGAGTGCACTGGCACCACTGGGGATGCACTGCAGTGAGTCCAGAGAGTGCACTGGATCAATTGGGGATGCAGTTCAGTTAGTCCAGAGAGTGCACTGGCACCACTGGGGATGCACTGCAGTGAGTCCAGAGAGTGCACTGGCACCACTGGGGATGCACTGCAGTGAGTCCAGAGAGTACACTGGCACCACTGGGGATGCAGTGCAGTGAGTGCAGAGAGTGCACTGGCTCCACTGGGGATGCAGTGCAGTGAGTCCACAGAGTGCACTGGCACCACTGGGGATGCACTGCAGTGACTCTAGAGAGTGCACCGGCACCACTGGGGATGCAGTGCAGTGAGTCCAGAGAGTGCACTGGCACCACTGGGGATGCAGTGCAGTGAGTCCAGAGAGTGCACTGGCACCACTGGGGATGCAGCGCAATGACTTCATAGAGTGCACTGGCAGCACTGGGGATGCAGTGCAGTGAGTCCAGAGAGTGCACTAGCACCACTGGGGATGCAGTGCAGTGAGTCCAGAGAGTGCACTGGCACCACTGGGGATGCACTGCAGTGAGTCCAGAGAGTGCACTGGCACCACTGGGGATGCAGTGCAGTGAGTCCAGAGAGTGCACTGGCACCACTCTGGATGCAGTGCGGTGAGTCCAGAGAGTGCACTGGCACCACTGGGGATGCAGTGCAGTGAGTTCAGAGAGTGCACTGGCACCACTGGGGATGCACTGCAGTGAGTCCAGAGAGTGCACTGGCACCACTGGTGATGCAGTGCAGTGAGTCCAGAGAGTGCACTGGCACCACTGGGGATGCACTGCAATGACTCTAGAGAGTGCACTGGCACCACTGGGGATGCAGTGCGGTGAGTCCAGAGAGTGCACTGGCACCACTGTGGATGCAGTACAGTGAGTCCACAGAGTGCACTGGCACCACTGGGGATGCACTGCAGTGAGTCCAGAGAGTGCACCGGCACCACTGGGGATGCAGTGCAGTGAGTCCAGAGAGTGCACTGGATCAATTGGGGATGCAGTTCAGTTAGTCCAGAGAGTGCACTGGCACCACTGGGGATGCAGTGCAGTGAGTCCAGAGAGTGCACTGGCACCACTGGGGATGCAGTACAGTGACTCCAGAGAGTGAACTGGCACCACTGGGGATGCACTGCAGTGAGTCCAGAGAGTGCACTGGCACCACTGGGGATGCAGTGCAGTGAGTCCAGAGAGTGCACTGGAACCACTGGGGATGCACTGCAGTGAGTCCAGAGAGTGCACTGGCACCACTGGTGATGCAGTGCAGTGAGTCCAGAGAGTGCACTGGCACCACTGGGGATGCACTGCAGTGAGTCCGGAGGGTGCACTGGCACCACTGGTGATGCACTGCAGTGAGTCCAGAGAGTGCACTGGCGCCACTGGGGATGCAGCACAATGACTACATAGAGTGCACTGGCACCACTGGGGATGCAGTGCAGTGAGTCCAGAGAGTGCACTGGCACCACTGGGGATGCACTGCAGTGAGTCCAGAGAGTGCACTGGATCAATTGGGGATGCAGTTCAGTTAGTCCAGAGAGTGCACTGGCACCACTGGGGATGCACTGCAGTGAGTCCAGAGAGTACACTGGCACCACTGGGGATGCAGTGCAGTGAGTGCAGAGAGTGCACTGGCTCCACTGGGGATGCAGTGCAGTGAGTCCACAGAGTGCACTGGCACCACTGGGTATGCAGTACATTGCGTCCACAGAGTGCACTGGCACCACTGGGGATTCAGTGCAGTGAGTCCACAGAGTGCACTGGCACCACTGGGGATGCACTGCAGTGACTCTAGAGAGTGCACCGGCACCACTGGGGATGCAGTGCAGTGAGTCCAGAGAGTGCACTGGCTCCACTGGGGATGCAGTGCAGTGAGTCCAGAGAGTGCACTGGCACCACTGGGGATGCAGCGCAATGACTTCATAGAGTGCACTGGCAGCACTGGGGATGCAGTGCAGTGAGTCCAGAGAGTGCACTAGCACCACTGGGGATGCAGTGCAGTGACTCCAGAGAGTGCACTGGCACCACTGTGGATGCAGTACAGTGAGTCCACAGAGTGCACTGGCACCACTGGGGATGCACTGCAGTGAGTCCAGAGAGTGCACTGGCACCACTGGGGATGCAGTGCAGTGAGTGCAGAGAGTGCACTGGATCAATTGGGGATGCAGTTCAGTTAGTCCAGAGAGTGCACTGGCACCACTGGGGATGCAGTGCAGTGAGTCCAGAGAGTGCACTGGCTCCACTGGGGATGCAGTACAGTGACTCCAGAGAGTGAACTGGCACCACTGGGGATGCACTGCAGTGAGTCCAGAGAGTGCACTGGCACCACTGGGGATGCACTGCAGTGAGTCCAGAGAGTACACTGGCACCATTGGGGATGTACTGCAGTGAGTCCAGAGAGTGCACTGGCACCACTGGGGATGCAGTACAGTGAGTCCACAGAGTGCACTGGCACCACTGGGGATGCACTGCAGAGACTCCAGAGAGTGCACTGGCACCACTGGGGATGCAGTGCAGTGAGTCCAGAGAGTGCACTGGCACCACTGGGGATGCACTGAAGTGAGTCCAGAGAGTGCACTGGCACCACTGGGGATGCACTGCAGTGAGTCCAGAGAGTGCACTGTCAGCACTGGGGATGCAGTGCAGTGAGTCCAGATAGTGCACTGGCACCACTGGGGATGCAGTGCAGTGAGTCCAGAGAGTGCACTGGCACCACTGGGAATGCACTGCTGTGAGTCCAGAGAGTGCACTGGCACCACTGGGGATGCCGTGCGGTGAGTCCAGAGAGTGCACTGGCACCACTGGGGATGCAGTGTAGTGAGTGCAGAGAGTGCACTGGCACCTTGGGGATGCAGTGCAGTGAGTCCAGAGAGTGCATTGGCACCACTGGGGATGCAGTGCAGTGAGTCCAGAGAGTGCACTGGCACCACTGGGGCTGCACTGCAGTGAGTCCATAGAGTGCACTGGCACCACTGGGGATGCACTGAAATGACTCCTGAGAGTGCACTGGCCCCACTGGGGGTGCAGTGCAGTGAGTCCAGAGAGTGCACTGGTACCACTGGGGATGCAGCGCAATGACTACAGAGAGTGCACTGGCACCACTGGGGATGCAGTGCTGTGAGTCCAGAGAGTGCACTGGCACCACTGGGGATGCACTGCTGTGAGTCCAGAGAGTGCACTGGCACCACTGGGGATGCAGTGTAGTGAGTCCAGAGAGTGCACTGGCACCACTGGGGATGCACTGCAGTGAGTCCAGAGAGTGCACTGGCACCACTGGGGATGCAGTGCAGTGAGTCCAGAGAGTGCACTGGCACCACTCTGGATGCAGTGCGGTGAGTCCAGAGAGTGCACTGGCGCCACTGTGGATGCAGTACAGTGAGTCCAGAGAGTGCACTGGCACCACTGGGGATGCAGTGCAGTGAGTCCAGAGAGTGCACTGGCACCACTGGGGATGCAGCGCAGTGAGTCCAGAGAGTGCACTGGCGCCACTGTGGATGCAGTACAGTGAGTCCACAGAGTGCACTGGCACCACTGGGGATGCAGTGCAGTGAGTCCAGAGAGTGCACTGGCACCACTGGGGATGCAGCCCAGTGAGTCCAGAGAGTGCACTGGCACCACTGGGGATGCAGTGCAGTGAGTCCAGAGAGTGCACTGGCACCACTGGGGATGCAGTGCAGTGAGTCCAGAGAGTGCACTGGCACCACTGGGGATGCAGTGTGGTGAGTCCAGAGAGTGCACTGGCACCACTGGGGATGCAGTGCGGTGAGTCCAGAGAGTGCACTGGCACCACTGGGGATGCAGTGCGGTGAGTCCAGAGAGTGCACTGGCACCACTGGGGATGCACTGCAGTGAGTCCAGAGAGTGCACTGGCACCACTGGGGATGCAGTGCAGTGAGTCCAGAGAGTGCACTGGCACCACTGGGGATGCAGTGCAGTGAGTCCACAGAGTGCACTGGCACCACTGGGGATGCACTGCAGTGAGTCCAGAGAGTGCACTGGCACCACTGGTGATGCACTGCAGTGAGTCCAGAGAGTGCACTGGCACCACTGGGGATGCAGTGCAGTGAGTCCAGAGAGTGCACTGGCACCACTGGGGATGCAGTGCAGTGAGTCCAGAGAGTGCACTGGCACCACTGGGGATGCACTGCAGCGAGTCCAGAGAGTGCACTGGCACCACTGGTGATGCAGTGCAGTGAGTCCAGAGAGTGCACTGGCACCACTGGGGATGCAGTGCAGTGAGTCCAGAGAAAGCACTGGCACCACTGGGGATGCAGTGCAGTGAGTCCAGAGAGTGCACTGGCACCACTGGGGATGCAGTGCAGTGAGTCCAGAGAGTGCACTGGCACCACTGGGGATGCACTGCAGTGAGTCCAGAGAGTGCACTGGCACCACTGGGGATTCACTGCTGTGAGTCCAGAGAGTGCACTGGCACCACTGGGGATGCACTGCAGTGAGTCCGGAGGGTGCACTGGCACCACTGGTGATGCACTGCAGTGAGTCCAGAGAGTGCACTGGCACCACTGGGGATGCAGCACAATGACTACATAGAGTGCACTGGCACCACTGGGGATGCAGTGCAGTGAGTCCAGAGAGTGCACTGGCACCACTGGGGATGCACTGCAGTGAGTCCAGAGAGTGCACTGGATCAATTGGGGATGCAGTTCAGTTAGTCCAGAGAGTGCACTGGCACCACTGGGGATGCACTGCAGTGAGTCCAGAGAGTGCTCTGGCACCACTGGGGATGCACTGCAGTGAGTCCAGAGAGTACACTGGCACCACTGGGGATGCAGTGCAGTGAGTGCAGAGAGTGCACTGGCTCCACTGGGGATGCAGTGCAGTGAGTCCACAGAGTGCACTGGCACCACTGGGGATGCACTGCAGTGACTCTAGAGAGTGCACCGGCACCACTGGGGATGCAGTGCAGTGAGTCCAGAGAGTGCACTGGCACCACTGGGGATGCAGTGCAGTGAGTCCAGAGAGTGCACTGGCACCACTGGGGATGCAGCGCAATGACTTCATAGAGTGCACTGGCAGCACTGGGGATGCAGTGCAGTGAGTCCAGAGAGTGCACTAGCACCACTGGGGATGCAGTGCAGTGACTCCAGAGAGTGCACTGGCACCACTGGGGATGCACTGCAGTGAGTCCAGAGAGTGCACTGGCACCACTGGGGATGCACTGCAGTGAGTCCAGAGAGTGCACTGGCACCACTCTGGATGCAGTGCGGTGAGTCCAGAGAGTGCACTGGCACCACTGGGGATGCAGTGCAGTGAGTTCAGAGAGTGCACTGGCACCACTGGGGATGCACTGCAGTGAGTCCAGAGAGTGCACTGGCACCACTGGTGATGCAGTGCAGTGAGTCCAGAGAGTGCACTGGCACCACTGGGGATGCACTGCAATGACTCTAGAGAGTGCACTGGCACCACTGGGGATGCAGTGCGGTGAGTCCAGAGAGTGCACTGGCACCACTGTGGATGCAGTACAGTGAGTCCACAGAGTGCACTGGCACCACTGGGGATGCACTGCAGTGAGTCCAGAGAGTGCACCGGCACCACTGGGGATGCAGTGCAGTGAGTCCAGAGAGTGCACTGGATCAATTGGGGATGCAGTTCAGTTAGTCCAGAGAGTGCACTGGCACCACTGGGGATGCAGTGCAGTGAGTCCAGAGAGTGCACTGGCACCACTGGGGATGCAGTACAGTGACTCCAGAGAGTGAACTGGCACCACTGGGGATGCACTGCAGTGAGTCCAGAGAGTGCACTGGCACCACTGGGGATGCACTGCAGTGAGTGCAGAGAGTACACTGGCACCATTGGGGATGTACTGCAGTGAGTCCAGAGAGTGCACTGGCACCACTGGGGATGCAGTACAGTGAGTCCACAGAGTGCACTGGCACCACTGGGGATGCACTGCAGAGACTCCAGAGAGTGCACTGGCACCACTGGGGATGCAGTGCAGTGAGTCCAGAGAGTGCACTGGCACCACTGGGGATGCACTGCAGAGACTCCAGAGAGTGCACTGGCACCACTGGGGATGCAGTGCAGTGAGTCCAGAGAGTGCACTGGCACCACTGGGGATGCACTGCAGTGACTCCAGAGAGTGCACTGGCACCACTGGGGATGCAGTGCAGTGAGTGCAGAGAGTGCACTGGATCAATTGGGAATGCAGTTCAGTTAGTCCAGAGAGTGCACTGGCACCACTGGGGATGCAGTGCAGTGAGTCCAGAGAGTGCACTGGCACCACTGGGGATGCAGTACAGTGACTCCAGAGAGTGAACTGGCACCACTGGGGATGCACTGCAGTGAGTCCAGAGAGTGCACTGGCACCACTGGGGATGCACTTCAGTGAGTCCAGAGAGTACACTGGCACCATTGGGGATGTACTGCAGTGAGTCCAGAGAGTGCACTGGCACCACTGGGGATGCAGTACAGTGAGTCCACAGAGTGCACTGGCACCACTGGGGATGCACTGCAGAGACTCCAGAGAGTGCACTGGCACCACTGGGGATGCAGTGCAGTGAGTCCAGAGAGTGCACTGGCACCACTGGGGATGCACTGAAGTGAGTCCAGAGAGTGCACTGGCACCACTGGGGATGCACTGCAGTGAGTCCAGAGAGTGCACTGTCAGCACTGGGGATGCAATGCAGTGAGTCCAGATAGTGCACTGGCACCACTGGGGATGCAGTGCAGTGAGTCCAGAGAGTGCACTGGCACCACTGGGAATGCACTGCTGTGAGTCCAGAGAGTGCACTGGCACCACTGGGGATGCCGTGCGGTGAGTCCAGAGAGTGCACTGGCACCACTGGGGATGCAGTGTAGTGAGTGCAGAGAGTGCACTGGCACCTTGGGGATGCAGTGCAGTGAGTCCAGAGAGTGCATTGGCACCACTGGGGATGCACTGCAGTGAGTCCATAGAGTGCACTGGCACCACTGGGGATGCACTGAAATGACTCCAGAGATTGCACTGGCCCCACTGGGGGTGCAGTGCAGTGAGTCCAGAGAGTGCACTGGCACCACTGGGGCTGCACTGCAGTGAGTCCATAGAGTGCACTGGCACCACTGGGGATGCACTGAAATGACTCCAGAGATTGCACTGGCCCCACTGGGGGTGCAGTGCAGTGAGTCCAGAGAGTGCACTGGTACCACTGGGGATGCAGCGCAATGACTACAGAGAGTGCACTGGCACCACTGGGGATGCAGTGCTGTGAGTCCAGAGAGTGCACTGGCACCACTGGGGATGCACTGCTGTGAGTCCAGAGAGTGCACTGGCACCACTGGGGATGCAGTGTAGTGAGTCCACAGAGTGCACTGGCACCACTGGGGATGCACTGCAGTGAGTCCAGAGAGTGCACTGGCACCACTGGGGATGCAGTGCAGTGAGTCCAGAGAGTGCACTGGCACCACTCTGGATGCAGTGCGGTGAGTCCAGAGAGTGCACTGGCGCCACTGTGGATGCAGTACAGTGAGTCCACAGAGTGCACTGGCACCACTGGGGATGCAGTGCAGTGAGTCCAGAGAGTGCACTGGCACCACTGGGGATGTAGCGCAGTGAGTCCAGAGAGAGCACTGGCACCACTGGGGATGCAGTGCAGTGAGTCCAGAGAGTGCACTGGCACCACTGGGGATGCAGTGCAGTGAGTCCAGAGAGTGCACTGGCACCACTGGGGATGCAGTGCGGTGAGTCCAGAGAGTGCACTGGCACCACTGGGGATGCAGTGCAGTGAGTCCAGAGAGTGCACTGGCACCACTGGGGATGCACTGCAGTGAGTCCAGAGAGTGCACTGGCACCACTGGGGATGCACTGCAGTGAGTCCAGAGAGTGCACTGGCACCACTGGGGATTCACTGCAGTGAGTCCAGAGAGTGCACTGGCACCACTGGGGATTCACTGCTGTGAGTCCAGAGAGTGCACTGGCACCACTGGGGATGCACTGCAGTGAGTCCGGAGGGTGCACTGGCACCACTGGTGATGCACTGCAGTGAGTCCAGAGAGTGCACTGGCACCACTGGGGATGCAGCACAATGACTACATAGAGTGCACTGGCACCACTGGGGATGCACTGCAGTGAGTCCAGAGAGTGCACTGGATCAATTGGGGATGCAGTTCAGTTAGTCCAGAGAGTGCACTGGCACCACTGGGGATGCAGTGCAGTGAGTCCAGAGAGTGCACTGGCACCACTGGGGATGCACTGCAGTGAGTCCAGAGAGTACACTGGCACCACTGGGGATGCAGTGCAGTGAGTGCAGAGAGTGCACTGGCTCCACTGGAGATGCAGTGCAGTGAGTCCACAGAGTGCACTGGCACCACTGGGGATGCAGTACATTGCGTCCACAGAGTGCACTGGCACCACTGGGGATGCAGTGCAGTGAGTCCACAGAGTGCACTGGCACCACTGGGGATGCACTGCAGTGAGTCCAGAGAGTGCACTGGCACCACTCTGGATGCAGTGCCGTGAGTCCAGAGAGTGCACTGGCACCACTGGGGATGCAGTGCAGTGAGTCCACAGAGTGCACTGGCACCACTGGGGATGCACTGCAGTGAGTCCAGAGAGTGCACTGGCACCACTGGGGATGCAGGGTAGTGAGTCCAGAGAGTGCACTGGCACCACTGGGGATGCACTGCAATGACTCTAGAGAGTGCACAGGCAATACTCTGGATGCACTGCAGAGACTCCAGAGAGTGCACTGGCACCACTGTGGATGCAGTACAGTGAGTCCACAGAGTGCACTGGCACCACTGGGGATGCACTGCAGTGACTCCAGAGAGTGCACTGGCACCACTGGGGATGCAGTGCAGTGAGTGCAGAGAGTGCACTGGATCAATTGGGAATGCAGTTCAGTTAGTCCAGAGAGTGCACTGGCACCACTGGGGATGCACTGCAGTGAGTCCAGAGAGTGCACTGGCACCACTGGGGATGCACTGCAGTGAGTCCAGAGAGTACACTGGCACCATTGGGGATGTACTGCAGTGAGTCCAGAGAGTGCACTGGCACCACTGGGGATGCAGTACAGTGAGTCTGTTAGTAATAGAAGAAGAAATAATACAATATTGTTTAGTATGTTACATTTGCGATGTACTGTTCCGAGGCTGCGCTTGGAAGATACAAAATATATGTGCAAGGGTAACATGAGAATGCACCAATTCATGATGAGGAGTAAGGAGGATTAAAAGAATGCTCAATTTGCAAGACATCTAGATAACTGGGGCTTCTTGGACTCTGGGAACTGGGTCAAACCAACCTTGCGGTTTGGACTGAGACCAAGGGCTCAGAGAGCATGCGTGAGAAGGAAAGGTTAAAAAGTTCAACTCTGATGAAGACATCTTACTTCATCCCGACGACCACCCGGACGACCACCAGAGAGTGATACGCAAGCGCAGAAGGACTGATAAGATAATTAGCATACGAAGCGAGGCTAGGTGGAGCTAGGAAATGAATATGCATAGATGAGTTGTGAAACCTAATGCATATGTAGTATCTTAGGAGATAAAAGAGAACTAAGAAAACAAATCAGACGAAGTTAGATTTGGGCAGGCATGCCCCTAACTTCCGGCGCCTAATAAAGCACCTTCATATAATCACTTTGTGGATTATGTGTTTTCATGAACGCTAACAAGTCCACAGAGTGCACTGGCACCACTGGGGATGCACTGCAGAGACTCCAGAGAGTGCACTGGCACCACTGGGGATGCAGTGCAGTGAGTCCAGAGAGTGCACTGGCACCACTGGGGATGCACTGAAGTGAGTCCAGAGAGTGCACTGGCACCACTGGGGATGCACTGCAGTGAGTCCAGAGAGTGCACTGTCAGCACTGGGGATGCAGTGCAGTGAGTCCAGATAGTGCACTGGCACCACTGGGGATGCAGTGCAGTGAGTCCAGAGAGTGCACTGGCACCACTGGGAATGCACTGCTGTGAGTCCAGAGAGTGCACTGGCACCACTGGGGATGCCGTGCGGTGAGTCCAGAGAGTGCACTGGCACCACTGGGGATGCAGTGTAGTGAGTGCAGAGAGTGCACTGGCACCTTGGGGATGCAGTGCAGTGAGTCCAGAGAGTGCATTGGCACCACTGGGGATGCAGTGCAGTGAGTCCAGAGAGTGCACTGGCACCACTGGGGCTGCACTGCAGTGAGTCCATAGAGTGCACTGGCACCACTGGGGATGCACTGAAATGACTCCAGAGAGTGCACTGGCCCCACTGGGGGTGCAGTGCAGTGAGTCCAGAGAGTGCACTGGTACCACTGGGGATGCAGCACAATGACTACAGAGAGTGCACTGGCACCACTGGGGATGCAGTGCTGTGAGTCCAGAGAGTGCACTGGCACCACTGGGGATGCACTGCTGTGAGTCCAGAGAGTGCACTGCCACCACTGGGGATGCAGTGTAGTGAGTCCACAGAGTGCACTGGCACCACTGGGGATGCACTGCAGTGAGTCCAGAGAGTGCACTGGCACCACTGGGGATGCAGTGCAGTGAGTCCAGAGAGTGCACTGGCACCACTCTGGATGCAGTGCGGTGAGTCCAGAGAGTGCACTGGCGCCACTGTGGATGCAGTACAGTGAGTCCACAGAGTGCACTGGCACCACTGGGGATGCAGTGCAGTGAGTCCAGAGAGTGCACTGGCACCACTGGGGATGTAGCGCAGTGAGTCCAGAGAGTGCACTGGCACCACTGGGGATGCACTGCAGTGAGTCCAGAGAGTGCACTGGCACCACTGGGGATGCAGTGCAGTGAGTCCAGAGAGTGCACTGGCACCACTGGGGATGCAGTGCGGTGAGTCCAGAGAGTGCACTGGCACCACTGGGGATGCAGTGCGGTGAGTCCAGAGAGTGCACTGGCACCACTGGGGATGCAGTGCGGTGAGTCCAGAGAGTGCACTGGCACCACTGGGGATGCACTGCAGTGAGTCCAGAGAGTGCACTGGCACCACTGGGGATGCAGTGCAGTGAGTCCAGAGAGTGCACTGGCACCACTGGGGATGCAGTGCAGTGAGTCCAGAGAGTGCACTGGCACCACTGGGGATGCAGTGCAGTGACTCCAGAGAGTGCACTGGTACCACTGGGGATGCACTGCAGTGAGTCCAGAGAGTGCACTGGCACCACTGGGGATGCAGCGCAATGACTACAGAGAGTGCACTGGCACCACTGGGGATGCAGTGCAGTGAGTCCAGAGAGTGCACTGGCACCACTGGGGATGCACTGCAGCGAGTCCAGAGAGTGCACTGGCACCACTGGTGATGCAGTGCAGTGAGTCCAGAGAGTGCACTGGCACCACTTGGGATGCAGTGCATTGAGTCCAGAGAGAGCACTGGCACCACTGGGGATGCAGTGCAGTGAGTCCAGAGAGTGCACTGGCACCACTGGGGATGCAGTGCAGTGAGTCCAGAGAGTGCACTGGCACCACTGGGGATGCACTGCAGTGAGTCCAGAGAGTGCACTGGCACCACTGGGGATTCACTGCTGTGAGTCCAGAGAGTGCACTGGCACCACTGGGGATGCACTGCAGTGAGTCCGGAGGGTGCACTGGCACCACTGGTGATGCACTGCAGTGAGTCCAGAGAGTGCACTGGCACCACTGGGGATGCAGCACAATGACTACATAGAGTGCACTGGCACCACTGGGGATGCAGTGCAGTGAGTCCAGAGAGTGCACTGGCACCACTGGGGATGCACTGCAGTGAGTCCAGAGAGTGCACTGGATCAATTGGGGATGCAGTTCAGTTAGTCCAGAGAGTGCACTGGCACCACTGGGGATGCACTGCAGTGAGTCCAGAGAGTACACTGGCACCACTGGGGATGCAGTGCAGTGAGTGCAGAGAGTGCACTGGCTCCACTGGGGATGCAGTGCAGTGAGTCCACAGAGTGCACTGGCACCACTGGGTATGCAGTACATTGCGTCCACAGAGTGCACTGGCACCACTGGGGATGCAGTGCAGTGAGTCCACAGAGTGCACTGGCACCACTGGGGATGCACTGCAGTGACTCTAGAGAGTGCACCGGCACCACTGGGGATGCAGTGCAGTGAGTCCAGAGAGTGCACTGGCACCACTGGGGATGCAGTGCAGTGAGTCCAGAGAGTGCACTGGCACCACTGGGGATGCAGCGCAATGACTTCATAGAGTGCACTGGCAGCACTGGGGATGCAGTGCAGTGAGTCCAGAGAGTGCACTAGCACTACTGGGGATGCAGTGCAGTGACTCCAGAGAGTGCACTGGCACCACTGTGGATGCAGTACAGTGAGTCCACAGAGTGCACTGGCACCACTGGGGATGCACTGCAGTGAGTCCAGAGAGTGCACTGGCACCACTGGGGATGCACTGCAGTGAGTCCAGAGAGTGCACTGGCACCACTGGGGATGCAGTGCAGTGAGTCCAGAGAGTGCACTGGCACCACTGGGGATGCAGTGCAGTGAGTCCACAGAGTGCACTGGCACCACTGGGGATGCACTGCAGTGAGTCCAGAGAGTGCACTGGCACCACTGGGGATGCAGCGCATTGACTACAGAGAGTGCACTGGCACCACTGGGGATGCAGTGCAGTGAGTCCAGAGAGTGCACTGGCACCACTGGGGATGCACTGCAGCGAGTCCAGAGAGTGCACTGGCACCACTGGTGATGCAGTGCAGTGAGTCCAGAGAGTGCACTGGCACCACTGGGGATGCAGTGCATTGAGTCCAGAGAAAGCACTGGCACCACTGGGGATGCAGTGCAGTGAGTCCAGAGAGTGCACTGGCACCACTGGGGATGCAGTGCAGTGAGTCCAGAGAGTGCACTGGCACCACTGGGGATGCACTGCAGTGAGTCCAGAGAGTGCACTGGCACCACTGGGGATGCCGTGCGGTGAGTCCAGAGAGTGCACTGGCACCACTGGGGATGCACTGCAGTGAGTCCGGAGGGTGCACTGGCACCACTGGTGATGCACTGCAGTGAGTCCAGAGAGTGCACTGGCACCACTGGGGATGCAGCACAATGACTACATAGAGTGCACTGGCACCACTGGGGATGCAGTGCAGTGAGTCCAGAGAGTGCACTGGCACCACTGGGGATGCACTGCAGTGAGTCCAGAGAGTGCACTGGATCAATTGGGGATGCAGTTCAGTTAGTCCAGAGAGTGCACTGGCACCACTGGGGATGCACTGCAGTGAGTCCAGAGAGTGCACTGGCACCACTGGGGATGCACTGCAGTGAGTCCAGAGAGTACACTGGCACCACTGGGGATGCAGTGCAGTGAGTGCAGAGAGTGCACTGGCTCCACTGGGGATGCAGTGCAGTGAGTCCACAGAGTGCACTGGCACCACTGGGGATGCACTGCAGTGACTCTAGAGAGTGCACCGGCACCACTGGGGATGCAGTGCAGTGAGTCCAGAGAGTGCACTGGCACCACTGGGGATGCAGTGCAGTGAGTCCAGAGAGTGCACTGGCACCACTGGGGATGCAGCGCAATGACTTCATAGAGTGCACTGGCAGCACTGGGGATGCAGTGCAGTGAGTCCAGAGAGTGCACTAGCACCACTGGGGATGCAGTGCAGTGACTCCAGAGAGTGCACTGGCACCACTGGGGATGCACTGCAGTGAGTCCAGAGAGTGCACTGGCACCACTGGGGATGCAGTGCAGTGAGTCCAGAGAGTGCACTGGCACCACTCTGGATGCAGTGCGGTGAGTCCAGAGAGTGCACTGGCACCACTGGGGATGCAGTGCAGTGAGTTCAGAGAGTGCACTGGCACCACTGGGGATGCACTGCAGTGAGTCCAGAGAGTGCACTGGCACCACTGGTGATGCAGTGCAGTGAGTCCAGAGAGTGCACTGGCACCACTGGGGATGCACTGCAATGACTCTAGAGAGTGCACTGGCACCACTGGGGATGCAGTGCGGTGAGTCCAGAGAGTGCACTGGCACCACTGTGGATGCAGTACAGTGAGTCCACAGAGTGCACTGGCACCACTGGGGATGCACTGCAGTGAGTCCAGAGAGTGCACCGGCACCACTGGGGATGCAGTGCAGTGAGTCCAGAGAGTGCACTGGATCAATTGGGGATGCAGTTCAGTTAGTCCAGAGAGTGCACTGGCACCACTGGGGATGCAGTGCAGTGAGTCCAGAGAGTGCACTGGCACCACTGGGGATGCAGTACAGTGACTCCAGAGAGTGAACTGGCACCACTGGGGATGCACTGCAGTGAGTCCAGAGAGTGCACTGGCACCACTGGGGATGCACTGCAGTGAGTGCAGAGAGTACACTGGCACCATTGGGGATGTACTGCAGTGAGTCCAGAGAGTGCACTGGCACCACTGGGGATGCAGTACAGTGAGTCCACAGAGTGCACTGGCACCACTGGGGATGCACTGCAGAGACTCCAGAGAGTGCACTGGCACCACTGGGGATGCAGTGCAGTGAGTCCAGAGAGTGCACTGGCACCACTGGGGATGCACTGCAGAGACTCCAGAGAGTGCACTGGCACCACTGGGGATGCAGTGCAGTGAGTCCAGAGAGTGCACTGGCACCACTGGGGATGCACTGCAGTGACTCCAGAGAGTGCACTGGCACCACTGGGGATGCACTGCAGTGAGTGCAGAGAGTGCACTGGATCAATTGGGAATGCAGTTCAGTTAGTCCAGAGAGTGCACTGGCACCACTGGGGATGCAGTGCAGTGAGTCCAGAGAGTGCACTGGCACCACTGGGGATGCAGTACAGTGACTCCAGAGAGTGAACTGGCACCACTGGGGATGCACTGCAGTGAGTCCAGAGAGTGCACTGGCACCACTGGGGATGCACTGCAGTGAGTCCAGAGAGTACACTGGCACCATTGGGGATGTACTGCAGTGAGTCCAGGGAGTGCACTGGCACCACTGGGGATGCAGTACAGTGAGTCCACAGAGTGCACTGGCACCACTGGGGATGCACTGCAGAGACTCCAGAGAGTGCACTGGCACCACTGGGGATGCAGGGCAGTGAGTCCAGAGAGTGCACTGGCACCACTGGGGATGCACTGAAGTGAGTCCAGAGAGTGCACTGGCACCACTGGGGATGCACTGCAGTGAGTCCAGAGAGTGCACTGTCAGCACTGGGGATGCAGTGCAGTGAGTCCAGATAGTGCACTGGCACCACTGGGGATGCAGTGCAGTGAGTCCAGAGAGTGCACTGGCACCACTGGGAATGCACTGCTGTGAGTCCAGAGAGTGCACTGGCACCACTGGGGATGCCGTGCGGTGAGTCCAGAGAGTGCACTGGCACCACTGGGGATGCAGTGTAGTGAGTGCAGAGAGTGCACTGGCACCTTGGGGATGCAGTGCAGTGAGTCCAGAGAGTGCATTGGCACCACTGGGGATGCAGTGCCGTGAGTCCAGAGAGTGCACTGGCACCACTGGGGCTGCACTGCAGTGAGTCCATAGAGTGCACTGGCACCACTGGGGATGCACTGAAATGACTCCAGAGAGTGCACTGGCACCACTGGGGGTGCAGTGCAGTGAGTCCAGAGAGTGCACTGGTACCACTGGGGATGCAGCACAATGACTACAGAGAGTGCACTGGCACCACTGGGGATGCAGTGCTGTGAGTCCAGAGAGTGCACTGGCACCACTGGGGATGCACTGCTGTGAGTCCAGAGAGTGCACTGGCACCACTGGGGATGCAGTGCAGTGAGTCCACAGAGTGCACTGGCACCACTGGGGATGCACTGCAGTGAGTCCAGAGAGTGCACTGGCACCACTGGGGATGCAGTGCAGTGAGTCCAGAGAGTGCACTGGCACCACTCTGGATGCAGTGCGGTGAGTCCAGAGAGTGCACTGGTGCCACTGTGGATGCAGTACAGTGAGTCCACAGAGTGCACTGGCACCACTGGGGATGCAGTGCAGTGAGTCCAGAGAGTGCACTGGCACCACTGGGGATGTAGCGCAGTGAGTCCAGAGAGTGCACTGGCACCACTGGGGATGCAGTGCAGTGAGTCCAGAGAGTGCACTGGCACCACTGGGGATGCAGTGCAGTGAGTCCAGAGAGTGCACTGGCACCACTGGGGATGCAGTGCGGTGAGTCCAGAGAGTGCACTGGCACCACTGGGGATGCAGTGCGGTGAGTCCAGAGAGTGCACTGGCACCACTGGGGATGCAGTGCGGTGAGTCCAGAGAGTGCACTGGCACCACTGGGGATGCACTGCAGTGAGTCCAGAGAGTGCACTGGCACCACTGGGGATGCAGTGCAGTGAGTCCAGAGAGTGCACTGGCACCACTGGGGATGCAGTGCAGTGAGTCCAGAGAGTGCACTGGCACCACTGGGGATGCAGTGCAGTGAGTCCAGAGAGTGCACTGGTACCACTGGTGATGCACTGCAGTGAGTCCAGAGAGTGCACTGGCACCACTGGGGATGCAGCGCAATGACTACAGAGAGTGCACTGGCACCACTGGGGATGCAGTGCAGTGAGTCCAGAGAGTGCACTGGCACCACTGGGGATGCACTGCAGCGAGTCCAGAGAGTGCACTGGCACCACTGGTGATGCAGTGCAGTGAGTCCAGAGAGTGCACTGGCACCACTTGGGATGCAGTGCATTGAGTCCAGAGAGAGCACTGGCACCACTGGGGATGCAGTGCAGTGAGTCCAGAGAGTGCACTGGCACCACTGGGGATGCAGTGCAGTGAGTCCAGAGAGTGCACTGGCACCACTGGGGATGCACTGCAGTGAGTCCAGAGAGTGCACTGGCACCACTGGGGATGCACTGCAGTGAGTCCGGAGGGTGCACTGGCACCACTGGTGATGCACTGCAGTGAGTCCAGACAGTGCACTGGCACCACTGGGGATGCAGCACAATGACTACATAGAGTGCACTGGCACCACTGGGGATGCAGTGCAGTGAGTCCAGAGAGTGCACTGGCACCACTGGGGATGCACTGCAGTGAGTCCAGAGAGTGCACTGGATCAATTGGGGATGCAGTTCAGTTAGTCCAGAGAGTGCACTGGCACCACTGGGGATGCACTGCAGTGAGTCCAGAGAGTGCACTGGCACCACTGGGGATGCACTGCAGTGAGTCCAGAGAGTACACTGGCACCACTGGGGATGCAGTGCAGTGAGTGCAGAGAGTGCACTGGCTCCACTGGGGATGCAGTGCAGTGAGTCCACAGAGTGCACTGGCACCACTGGGTATGCAGTACATTGCGTCCACAGAGTGCACTGGCACCACTGGGGATGCAGTGCAGTGAGTCCAGAGAGTGCACTGGCACCACTGGGGATGCACTGCAGTGACTCTAGAGAGTGCACCGGCACCACTGGGGATGCAGTGCAGTGAGTCCAGAGTGTGCACTGGCACCACTGGGGATGCAGTGCAGTGAGTCCAGAGAGTGCACTGGCACCACTGGGGATGCAGCGCAATGACTTCATAGAGTGCACTGGCAGCACTGGGGATGCAGTGCAGTGAGTCCAGAGAGTGCACTAGCACCTCTGGGGATGCAGTGCAGTGACTCCAGAGAGTGCACTGGCACCACTGTGGATGCAGTACAGTGAGTCCACAGAGTGCACCTGCACCACTGGGGATGCACTGCAGTGAGTCCAGAGAGTGCACTGGCACCACTGGGGATGCAGTGCAGTGAGTGCAGAGAGTGCACTGGATCAATTGGGGATGCAGTTCAGTTAGTCCAGAGAGTGCACTGGCACCACTGGGGATGCAGTGCAGTGAGTCCAGAGAGTGCACTGGCTCCACTGGGGATGCAGTACAGTGACTCCAGAGAGTGAACTGGCACCACTGGGGATGCACTGCAGTGAGTCCAGAGAGTGCACTGGCACCACTGGGGATGCACTGCAGTGAGTCCAGAGAGTGCACTGGCACCACTGGGGATGCACTGTAGTGAGTCCAGAGAGTGCACTGGCACCACTGGGGATGCAGTGCAGTGAGTCCAGAGAGTGCACTGGCACCACTGGGGATGCACTGCAGCGAGTCCAGAGAGTGCACTGGCACCACTGGTGATGCAGTGCAGTGAGTCCAGAGAGTGCACTGGCACCACTGGGGATGCAGTGCATTGAGTCCAGAGAGAGCACTGGCACCACTGGGGATGCAGTGCAGTGAGTCCAGAGAGTGCACTGGCACCACTGGGGATGCAGTGCAGTGAGTCCAGAGAGTGCACTGGCACCACCGGGGATGCACTGCAGTGAGTCCAGAGAGTGCACTGGCACCACTGGGGATTCACTGCTGTGAGTCCAGAGAGTGCACTGGCACCACTGGGGATGCACTGCAGTGAGTCCGGAGGGTGCACTGGCACCACTGGTGATGCACTGCAGTGAGTCCAGAGAGTGCACTGGCACCACTGGGGATGCAGCACAATGACTACATAGAGTGCACTGGCACCACTGGGGATGCAGTGCAGTGAGTCCAGAGAGTGCACTGGCACCACTGGGGATGCACTGCAGTGAGTCCAGAGAGTGCACTGGATCAATTGGAGATGCAGTTCAGTTAGTCCAGAGAGTGCACTGGCACCACTGGGGATGCACTGCAGTGAGTCCAGAGAGTGCACTGGCACCACTGGGGATGCACTGCAGTGAGTCCAGAGAGTACACTGGCACCACTGGGGATGCAGTGCAGTGAGTGCAGAGAGTGCACTGGCTCCACTGGGGATGCAGTGCAGTGAGTCCACAGAGTGCACTGGCACCACTGGGTATGCAGTACATTGCGTCCACAGAGTGCACTGGCACCACTGGGGATGCAGTGCAGTGAGTCCACAGAGTGCACTGGCACCACTGGGGATGCACTGCAGTGACTCTAGAGAGTGCACCGGCACCACTGGGGATGCAGTGCAGTGAGTCCAGAGAGTGCACTGGCACCACTGGGGATGCAGTGCAGTGAGTCCAGAGAGTGCACTGGCACCACTGGGGATGCAGCGCAATGACTTCATAGAGTGCACTGGCAGCACTGGGGATGCAGTGCAGTGAGTCCAGAGAGTGCACTAGCACCACTGGGGATGCAGTGCAGTGACTCCAGAGAGTGCACTGGCACCACTCTGGATGCAGTACAGTGAGTCCACAGAGTGCACTGGCACCACTGGGGATGCACTGCAGTGAGTCCAGAGAGTGCACTGGCACCACTGGGGATGCAGTGCAGTGAGTGCAGAGAGTGCACTGGATCAATTGGGGATGCAGTTCAGTTAGTCCAGAGAGTGCACTGGCACCACTGGGGATGCAGTGCAGTGAGTCCAGAGAGTGCACTGGCTCCACTGGGGATGCAGTACAGTGACTCCAGAGAGTGAACTGGCACCACTGGGGATGCACTGCAGTGAGTCCAGAGAGTGCACTGGCACCACTGGGGATGCACTGCAGTGAGTCCAGAGAGTACACTGGCACCATTGGGGATGTACTGCAGTGAGTCCAGAGAGTGCACTGGCACCACTGGGGATGCAGTACAGTGAGTCCACAGAGTGCACTGGCACCACTGGGGATGCACTGCAGAGACTCCAGAGAGTGCACTGGCACCACTGGGGATGCAGTGCAGTGAGTCCAGAGAGTGCACTGGCACCACTGGGGATGCACTGAAGTGAGTCCAGAGAGTGCACTGGCACCACTGGGGATGCACTGCAGTGAGTCCAGAGAGTGCACTGTCAGCACTGGGGATGCAGTGCAGTGAGTCCAGAGAGTGCACTGGCACCACTGGGGATGCACTACAGTGAGTCCAGAGAGTGCACTGGCACCACTGGGAATGCACTGCTGTGAGTCCAGAGAGTGCACTGGCACCACTGGGGATGCCGTGCGGTGAGTCCAGAGAGTGCACTGGCACCACTGGGGATGCAGTGTAGTGAGTGCAGAGAGTGCACTGGCACCTTGGGGATGCAGTGCAGTGAGTCCAGAGAGTGCATTGGCACCACTGGGGATGCAGTGCAGTGAGTCCAGAGAGTGCACTGGCACCACTGGGGCTGCACTGCAGTGAGTCCATAGAGTGCACTGGCACCACTGGGGATGCACTGCAGTGAGTCCAGAGAGTGCACTGGCCCCACTGGGGGTGCAGTGCAGTGAGTCCAGAGAGTGCACTGGTACCACTGGGGATGCAGCGCAATGACTACAGAGAGTGCACTGGCACCACTGGGGATGCAGTGCTGTGAGTCCAGAGAGTGCACTGGCACCACTGGGGATGCACTGCTGTGAGTCCAGAGAGTGCACTGGCACCACTGGGGATGCAGTGTAGTGAGTCCAGAGAGTGCACTGGCACCACTGGGGATGCACTGCAGTGAGTCCAGAGAGTGCACTGGCACCACTGGGGATGCAGTGCAGTGAGTCCAGAGAGTGCACTGGCACCACTCTGGATGCAGTGCGGTGAGTCCAGAGAGTGCACTGGCGCCACTGTGGATGCAGTACAGTGAGTCCACAGAGTGCACTGGCACCACTGGGGATGCAGTGCAGTGAGTCCAGAGAGTGCACTGGCACCACTGGGGATGCAGCGCAGTGAGTCCAGAGAGTGCACTGGCACCACTGGGGATGCAGTGCGGTGAGTCCAGAGAGTGCACTGGCACCACTGGGGATGCAGTGCGGTGAGTCCAGAGAGTGCACTGGCACCACTGGGGATGCAGTGCGGTGAGTCCAGAGAGTGCACTGGCACCACTGGGGATGCACTGCAGTGAGTCCAGAGAGTGCACTGGCACCACTGGGGATGCAGTGCAGTGAGTCCAGAGAGTGCACTGGCACCACTGGGGATGCAGTGCAGTGAGTCCACAGAGTGCACTGGCACCACTGGGGATGCAGTGCAGTGACTCCAGAGAGTGCACTGGCACCACTGGGGATGCACTGCAGTGAGTCCAGAGAGTGCACTGGCACCACTGGGAATGCAGTGCAGTGAGTCCAGAGAGTGCACTGGCACCACTCTGGATGCAGTGCGGTGAGTCCAGAGAGTGCACTGGCACCACTGGGGATGCAGTGCAGTGAGTTCAGAGAGTGCACTGGCACCACTGGGGATGCACTGCAGTGAGTCCAGAGAGTGCACTGGCACCACTGGTGATGCAGTGCAGTGAGTCCAGAGAGTGCACTGGCACCACTGGGGATGCACTGCAATGACTCTAGAGAGTGCACTGGCACCACTGGGGATGCAGTGCGGTGAGTCCAGAGAGTGCACTGGCACCACTGTGGATGCAGTACAGTGAGTCCACAGAGTGCACTGGCACCACTGGGGATGCACTGCAGTGACTCCAGAGAGTGCACCGGCACCACTGGGGATGCACTGCAGTGAGTCCAGAGAGTGCACTGGATCAATTGGGGATGCAGTTCAGTTAGTCCAGAGAGTGCACTGGCACCACTGGGGATGCAGTGCAGTGAGTCCAGAGAGTGAACTGGCACCACTGGGGATGCACTGCAGTGAGTCCAGAGTGCACTGGCACCACTGGGGATGCAGTACAGTGACTCCAGAGAGTGAACTGGCACCACTGGGGATGCACTGCAGTGAGTCCAGAGAGTGCACTGGCACCACTGGGGATGCACTGCAGTGAGTGCAGAGAGTACACTGGCACCATTGGGGATGTACTGCAGTGAGTCCAGAGAGTGCACTGGCACCACTGGGGATGCAGTACAGTGAGTCCACAGAGTGCACTGGCACCACTGGGGATGCACTGCAGAGACTCCAGAGAGTGCACTGGCACCACTGGGGATGCAGTGCAGTGAGTCCAGAGAGTGCACTGGCACCACTGGGGATGCACTGCAGTGAGTCCAGAGAGTGCACTAACACCACTGGGGATGCAGTGCAGTGAGTCCAGAGAGTGCACTGGCACCACTGGGGATGCAGTGCAGTGAGTCCAGATAGTGCACTGGCACCACTGGGGATGCAGTGCAGTGAGTCCAGAGAGTGCACTGGCACCACTGGGAATGCACTGCTGTGAGTCCAGAGAGTGCACTGGCACCACTGGGGATGCACTGCAGTGAGTCCAGAGAGTGCACTGGCACCACTGGGGATGCAGTGTAGTGAGTGCAGAGAGTGCACTGGCACCTTGGGGATGCAGTGCAGTGAGTCCAGAGAGTGCATTGGCACCACTGGGGATGCAGTGCAGTGAGTCCAGAGAGTGCACTGGCACCACTGGGGATGCACTGCAGTGAGTTTATAGAGTGCACTGGCACTACTGGGGATGCACTGAAATGACTCCAGAGAGTGCACTGGCCCCACTGGGGGTGCAGTGCAGTGAGTCCAGAGAGCTCACTGGTACCACTGGGGATGCAGCGCAATGACTACAGAGAGTGCACTGGCACCACTGGGGATGCAGTGCTGTGAGTCCAGAGAGTGCACTGGCACCACTGGGGATTCACTGCTGTGAGTCCAGAGAGTGCACTGGCACCACTGGGGATGCAGTGTAGTGAGTCCAGAGAGTGCACTGGCACCACTGGGGATGCACTGCAGTGAGTCCAGAGAGTGCACTGGCACCACTGGGGATGCAGTGCAGTGAGTCCAGAGAGTGCACTGGCACCACTCTGGATGCAGTGCGGTGAGTCCAGAGAGTGCACTGGCGCCACTGTGCATGCAGTACAGTGAGTCCACAGAGTGCACTGGCACCACTGGGGATGCACTGCAGTGAGTCCAGAGAGTGCACTGGCACCACTGGGGATGCAGTGCAGTGAGTACAGAGAGTGCACTGGATCAATTGGGGATGCAGTTCAGTTAGTCCAGAGAGTGCACTGGCACCACTGGGGATGCAGTGCAGTGAGTCCAGAGAGTGCACTGGCACCACTGGGGATGCAGTGCAGTGAGTCCAGAGAGTGCACTGGCACCACTGGGGATGCAGTACAGTGACTCCAGAGAGTGAACTGGCACCACTGGCGATGCAGTGTAGTGAGTCCAGAGAGTGCACTGTCACCACTGGGGATGCACTGCAGTGAGTGCAGAGAGTACACTGGCACCATTGGGGATGTACTGCAGTGAGTCCAGAGAGTGCACTGGCACCTCTGGGGATGCAGTGCAGTGAGTCCAGAGAGTGCACTGGCACCTTGGGGATGCAGTACAGAGACTCCAGAGAGTACACTGGCACCACTGGGGATGCAGTGCAGTGAGTCCAGAGAGTGCACTGGCACCACTGGGGATGCACTGCAGTGACTCCAGAGAGTGCACTGGCACCACTGGGGATGCAGTGCAGTGAGTCCAGAGAGTGCACTGTCAGCACTGGGGATGCAGTGCAGTGAGTGCAGATAGTGCACTGGCACCACTGGGGATGCAGTGCAGTGAGTCCAGAGAGTGCACTGGCACCACTGGGAATGCACTGCTGTGAGTCCAGAGAGTGCACTGGCACCACTGGGGATGCACTGCAGTGAGTCCAGAGAGTGCACTGGCACCACTGGGGATGCAGTGTAGTGAGTGCAGAGAGTGCACTGGCACCTTGGGGATGCAGTGCAGTGAGTCCAGAGAGTGCATTGGCACCACTGGGGATGCAGTGCAGTGAGTCCAGAGAGTGCACTGGCACCACTGGGGATGCACTGCAGTGAGTCCATAGAGTGCACTGGCACCACTGGGGATGCACTGAAATGACTCCAGAGAGTGCACTGGCCCCACTGGGGGTGCAGTGCAGTGAGTCCAGAGAGTGCACTGGTACCACTGGGGATGCAGCGCAATGACTACAGAGAGTGCACTGGCACCACTGGGGATGCAGTGCTGTGAGTCCAGAGAGTGCACTGGCACCACTGGGGATTCACTGCTGTGAGTCCAGAGAGTGCACTGGCACCACTGGGGATGCAGTGTAGTGAGTCCAGAGAGTGCACTGGCACCACTGGGGATGCAGTGCAGTGAGTCCAGAGAGTGCACTGGCACCACTGGGGATGCAGTGCAGTGAGTCCAGAGAGTGCACTGGCACCACTCTGGATGCAGTGCGGTGAGTCCAGAGAGTGCACTGGCGCCACTGTGGATGCAGTACAGTGAGTCCAGAGAGTGCACTGGCACCACTGGGGATGCAGTACAGTGAGTCCACAGAGTGAACTGGCACCACTGGCGTAGCAGTGTAGTGAGTCCAGAGAGTGCACTGTCACCACTGGGGATGCACTGCAGTGAGTGCAGAGAGTACACTGGCACCATTGGGGATGTACTGCAGTGAGTCCAGAGAGTGCACTGGCACCACTGTGGATGCAGTGCAGTGAGTCCAGAGAGTGCACTGGCACCTTGGGGATGCAGTACAGTGAGTCCAGAGAGTGCACTGGCACCACTGGGGATGCACTGCAGAGACTCCAGAGAGTGCACTGGCACCACTGGGGATGCAGCGCAGTGAGTCCAGAGAGTGCACTGGCACCACTGGGGATGCAGTGCTGTAAGTCCAGAGAGTGCACTGGCACCACTGGGGATGCACTGCAGTGACCCCAGAGAGTGCACTGGCACCACTGGGGATGCAGTGCGGTGAGTCCAGAGAGTGCACTGGCACCACTGGGGATGCAGTGCAGTGACTCCAGAGAGTGCACTGGCACCACTGGTGATGCAGTGCAGTGAGTCTAGAGAGTGCACTGGCACCACGGGGGATGCACTGCAGTGACTCTAGAGAGTGCACTGGCACCACTGGGGATGCACTGCAGTGAGTCCAGAGAGTGCACTGGCACCTCTGGGGATGCAGTGCAGTGAGTCCAGAGACTGCACTGGCACCACTGGTGATGCAGTGCAGTGAGTCCAGAGAGTGCACTGGCACCACTGGGGATGCAGTGCAGTGAGTCCAGAGAGAGCACTGGCACCACTGGGGATGCAGTGCAGTGAGTCCAGAGAGTGCACTGGCACCACTGGGGATGCAGTGCAGTGAGTCCAGAGAGTGCACTGGCACCACTGGGGATGCAGTGCAGTGAGTCCAGAGAGTGCACTGGCACCACTGGGAATGCAGTGCAGTGAGTCCAGAGAGTGCACTGGCACCACTTTGGATGCAGTGCGGTGAGTCCAGAGAGTGCACTGGCACCACTGGGGATGCAGTGCAGTGAGTCCAGAGAGTGCACTGGCACCACTGGGGATGCAGTGCAGTGAGTCCAGAGAGTTCACTGGAACCACTGGGGATGCAGTGCAGTGAATCCAGAGAGTGCACTGGCACCACTGGGGATGCAGTGCAGTGAGTCCATAGAGTGCACTGGCACCACTGGGGATGCACTGCAGAGAGTCCAGAGAGTGCACTGGCACCACTGGGGATGCACTGCAGTGAGTGCAGAGAGTACACTGGCACCTCTGGGGATGCACTGCAGTGAGTCCAGAGAGTGCACTGGCACCACTGGGGATGCCGTGCGGTGAGTCCAGAGAGTGCACTGGCACCACTGGGGATGCAGTACAGTAAGTCCACAGAGTGCACTGGCACCACTGGGGATGCAGTGCAGTGAGTCCAGAGAGTGCACTGGCACCACTGGGGATGCAGTGAAGTGAGTCCAGAGAGTGCACTGGCACCACAGGGGATGCACTGCAGTGAGTCCAGGGACTGCACTGGCACCACTGGGGATGCAGTGCAGTGAGTCCAGAGACTGCACTGG
This sequence comes from Anser anser, assembly GCF_964211835.1. Taxonomy (NCBI): domain Eukaryota; kingdom Metazoa; phylum Chordata; class Aves; order Anseriformes; family Anatidae; genus Anser; species Anser anser. Next base: position 84,485 of record NW_028153888.1, on the reverse strand, counting down.
CACCACTGGGGATGCAGTGCAGTGAGTCCAGAGAGTGCACTGGCACCACTGGGGAAGCACTGCAGTGACTCCAGAGAGTGCACTGGCACCACTGGGGATGCAGTGCAGTGAGTCCAGAGATTGCACTGGCACCACTGGGGATGCACTGCAGTGAGTCCAGAGAGTGCACTGGCACCACTGGTGATGCAGTGCAGTGAGTCCAGAGAGTGCACTGGCACCACTGGGGATGCACTGCAGTGACTCTAGAGAGTGCACTGGCACCACTCTGGATGCAGCGCGGTGAGTCCAGAGAGTGCACTGGATCAATTGGGGATGCAGTTCAGTTAGTCCAGAGAGTGCACTGGCACCACTGGGGATGCACTGCAGTGAGTCCAGAGAGTGCACTGGCACCACTGGGGATGCAGTACAGTGACTCCAGAGAGTGAACTGGCACCACTGGGGATGCACTGCAGTGAGTCCAGAGAGTGCACTGGCACCACTGGGGATGCGGTGCAGTGAGTCCAGAGAGTGCACTGGCACCACTGGGGATGCACTGCAGTGACTCTAGAGAGTGCACTGGCACCACTGGGGATGCAGTGCAGTGAGTCCAGAGAGTGCACTGGATCAATTGGGGATGCAGTTCAGTTAGTCCAGAGAGTGCACTGGCACCACTGGGGATGCACTGCAGTGAGTGCAGAGAGTACACTGGCACCTCTGCGGATGCACTGCAGTGAGTCCAGACAGTGCACTGGCACCACTGGGGATGCACTGCAGTGAGTCCAGACAGTGCACTGGCACCACTGGGGATGCCGTGCGGTGAGTCCAGAGAGTGCACTGGCACCACTGGGGATGCAGTACAGTAAGTCCACAGAGTGCACTGGCACCACTGGGGATGCAGTGCAGTGAGTCCAGAGAGTGCACTGGCACCACTGGTGATGCAGTGCAGTGAGTCCAGAGAGTGCACTGGCACCACTGGGGATGCAGTGCAGTGAGTCCATAGAGTGCACTGGCACCACTGGGGATGCACTGCAGAGAGTCCAGAGAGTGCACTGGCACCACTGGGGATGCACTGCAGTGAGTGCAGAGAGTACACTGGCACCTCTGGGGATGCACTGCAGTGAGTCCAGAGAGTGCACTGGCACCACTGGGGATGCCGTGCGGTGAGTCCAGAGAGTGCACTGGCACCACTGGGGATGCAGTGCGGTGATTCCAGAGAGTGCACTGGCACCACTGGGGATGCAGTGCAGTGACTCCAGAGAGTGCACTGGCACCACTGGTGATGCAGTGCAGTGAGTCCAGAGAGTGCACTGGCACCACTGGTGATGCAGTGCAGTGAGTCCAGAGAGTGCACTGGCACCACTGGGGATGCAGTGCAGTGAGTCCAGAGAGTGCACTGGCACCACTGGGGATGCACTGCAGTGAGTCCAGACAGTGCACTGGCACCACTGGGGATGCAGTGCAGTGAGTCCAGAGAGTGCACTGGCACCACTGGGGATGCACTGCAGTGAATCTAGAGAGTGCACTGCACCACTGGGGATGCAGTGTAGTGAGTCCAGAGAGTGCACTGTCACCACTGGGGATGCAGTGTAGTGAGTCAAGAGAGTGCACTGGCACCACTGGGGATGCACTGCAGTGAGTCCAGAGAGTGCACTGGCACCACTGGGGATGCAGTGCAGTGAGTCCAGAGACTGCACTGGCACCACTGGGGATGCACTGCAGTGAGTCCAGAGAGTGCACTGGCAACTTGGGGATGCAGTGCAGTGAGTCCAGAGAGTGCACTGGTACCACTGGGGATGCAGTGCAGTGAGTCCAGAGATTGCACTGGCACCACTGGGGATGCAGTGCAGTGAGTCCAGAGAGTGCACTGGCACCACTGGGGATGCAGTGCAGTGAGTCCAGAGAGTGCACTGGCACCACTGCGGATGCAGCGCAATGACTACGTAGAGTGCGCTGGCACCACTGTGGATGCACTGCAGTGAGTCCAGAGAGTGCACTGGCACCACTGGGGATGCAGTGCAGTGACTCCAGAGAGTGCACTGGCACCACTGGGGATGCACTGCAGTGAGTCCAGAGAGTGCACTGGCACCACTGGGGATGCAGTGCGGTGAGTCCAGAGAGTGCACTGGCACCACTGGGGATGCAGTGCAGTGAGTCCAGAGAGTGCACTGGCACCACTGGGGATGCAGTGCAGTGAGTCCAGAGAGTGCACTGGCACCACTGGGGATGCAGTGCAGTGAGTCCAGAGAGTGCACTGGCACCACTGGGGATGCAGTGCGGTGAGTCCAGAGAGTGCACTGGCACCACTGGGGATGCAGTGCAGTGAGTCCACAGAGTGCACTGGCACCACTGGGGATGCAGTGCAGTGACTCCAGAGAGTGCACTGGCACCACTGGTGATGCACTGCAGTGAGTCCAGAGAGTGCACTGGCACCACTGGGGATGCAGCGCAATGACTACAGAGAGTGCACTGGCACCACTGGGAATGCAGTGCAGTGAGTCCAGAGAGTGCACTGGCACCACTGGGGATGCACTGCAGCGAGTCCAGAGAGTGCACTGGCACCACTGGGGATGCAGTGCAGTGAGTCCAGAGAGTGCACTGGCACCACTGGAGATGCACTGCAGTGAGTCCAGAGAGAGCACTGGCACCACTGGGGATGCAGCGCAGTGAGTCCAGAGAGTGCACTGGCACCACTGGGGATGCAGTGCAGTGAGTCCAGAGAGTGCAATGGCACCACTGGGGATGCACTGCAGTGAGTCCAGAGAGTGCACTGGCACCACTGGGGATGCACTGCAGTGAGTCCGGAGGGTGCACTGGCACCACTGGTGATGCACTGCAGTGAGTCCAGAGAGTGCACAGGCATCACTGGGGATGCAGCACAATGACTACATAGAGTGCACTGGCACCACTGGGGATGCAGTGCAGTGAGTCCAGAGAGTGCACTGGCACCACTGGGGATGCACTGCAGTGAGTCCAGAGAGTGCACTGGATCAATTGGGGATGCAGTTCAGTTAGTCCAGAGAGTGCACTGGCACCACTGGGGATGCAGTGCAGTGAGTCCAGAGAGTGCACTGGCACCACTGGGGATGCACTGCAGTGAGTGCAGAGAGTGCACTGGCTCCACTGGGGATGCAGTGCAGTGAGTCCACAGAGTGCACTGGCACCACTGGGTATGCAGTACATTGCGTCCACAGAGTGCACTGGCACCACTGGGGATGCAGTGCAGTGAGTCCACAGAGTGCACTGGCACCACTGGGGATGCAGTGCAGTGAGTCCAGAGAGTGCACTGGCACCACTGGGGATGCAGCGCAATGACTACATAGAGTGCACTGGCACCACTGGGGATGCAGTGCAGTGACTACAGAGAGTGCACTGGCACCACTGGGGATGCACTGCAGTGAGTCCAGAGAGTGCACTGGCAACACTGGGGATGCAGTGCAGTGAGTCCAGAGAGTGCACTGGCACCACTCTGGATGCAGTGCCGTGAGTCCAGAGAGTGCACTGGCACCACTGGGGATGCACTGCAGTGAGTCCAGAGAGTGCACTGGCACCACTGGTGATGCAGTGCAGTGAGTCCAGAGAGTGCACTGTTACCACTGGGGATGCACTGCAATGACTCTAGAGAGTGCACTGGCACCACTCTGGATGCAGTGCAGTGAGTCCAGAGAGTGCACTGGCACCACTGTGGATGCAGTACAGTGAGTCCAGAGAGTGCACTGGCACCACTGGGGATGCACTGCAGTGACTCCAGAGAGTGCACTGGCACCACTGGGGATGCAGTGCAGTGAGTCCAGAGAGTGCACTGGCACCACTGGGGATGCAGTGCAGTGAGTCCAGAGAGTGCACTGGATCAATTGGGGATGCAGTTCAGTTAGTCCAGAGAGTGCACTGGCACCACTGGGGATGCAGTGCAGTGAGTCCAGAGAGTGCACTGGCACCACTGGGGATGCTGTACATTGACTCTAGAGAGTGAACTGGCACCACTGGGGATGCACTGCAGTGAGTCCAGAGAGTGCACTGGCACCACTGGGGATGCACTGCAGTGAGTGCAGAGAGTACACTGGCACCATTGGGGATGTACTGCAGTGAGTCCAGAGAGTGCACTGGCACCACTGGGGATGCAGTACAGTGAGTCCACAGAGTGCACTGGCACCACTGGGGATGCACTGCAGAGACTCCAGAGAGTGCACTGGTACCACTGGGGATGCAGTGCAGTGAGTCCAGAGAGTGCACTGGCACCACTGGGGATGCAGTGCAGTGAGTCCAGAGAGTGCACTGGCACCACTGGGGATGCAGTGCAGTGAGTCCAGAGAGTGCACTGTCAGCACTGGGGATGCAGTGCAGTGAGTCCAGATAGTGCACTGGCACCACTGGGGATGCAGTGCAGTGAGTCCAGAGAGTGCACTGGCACCACTGGGAATGCACTGCTGTGAGTCCAGATAGTGCACTGGCACCACTGGGGATGCACTGCAGTGAGTCCAGAGAGTGCACTGGCACCACTGGGGATGCAGTGTAGTGAGTGCAGAGAGTGCACTGGCACCTTGGGGATGCAGTGTAGTGAGTCCAGAGAGTGCATTGGCACCACTGGGGATGCACTGCAGTGACTCTAGAGAGTGCACCGGCACCACTGGGGATGCAGTGCAGTGAGTCCAGAGAGTGCACTGGCACCACTGGGGATGCAGTGCAGTGAGTCCAGAGAGTGCACTGGCACCACTGGGGATGCAGCGCAATGACTACATAGAGTGCACTGGCACCACTGGGGATGCAGTGCAGTGAGTCCAGAGAGTGCACTGGCACCACTGGGGATGCAGTGCAGTGACTCCAGAGAGTGCACTGGCACCACTGGGTATGCAGTGCAGTGAGTCCAGAGAGTGCACTGGCACCACTGGGGATGCACTGCAGTGAGTCCAGAGAGTGCACTGGCACCACTCTGGATGCAGTGCCGTGAGTCCAGAGAGTGCACTGGCACCACTGGGGATGCAGTGCAGTGAGTCCACAGAGTGCACTGGCACCACTGGGGATGCACTGCAGTGAGTCCAGAGAGTGCACTGGCACCACTGGGGATGCAGTGTAGTGAGTCCAGAGAGTGCACTGGCACCACTGGGGATGCACTGCAATGACTCTAGAGAGTGCACAGGCAATACTCTGGATGCAGTGCGGTGAGTCCAGAGAGTGCACTGGCACCACTGTGGATGCAGTACAGTGAGTCCACAGAGTGCACTGGCACCACTGGGGATGCAGTGCAGTGAGTCCAGAGAGTGCACTGGCACCACTGGGGATGCAGTGCAGTGAGTGCAGAGAGTGCACTGGATCAATTGGGAATGCAGTTCAGTTAGTCCAGAGAGTGCACTGGCACCACTGGGGATGCAGTGCAGTGAGTCCAGAGAGTGCACTGGCACCACTGGGGATGCAGTACAGTGACTCCAGAGAGTGAACTGGCACCACTGGGGATGCACTGCAGTGAGTCCAGAGAGTGCACTGGCACCACTGGGGATGCAGTGCAGCGAGTCCAGAGAGTGCACTGGCACCACTGGAGATGCACTGCAGTGAGTCCAGAGAGAGCACTGGCACCACTGGGGATGCAGCGCAGTGAGTCCAGAGAGTGCACTGGCACCACTGGGGATGCAGTGCAGTGAGTCCAGAGAGTGCAATGGCACCACTGGGGATGCACTGCAGTGAGTCCAGAGAGTGCACTGGCACCACTGGGGATGCACTGCAGTGAGTCCGGAGGGTGCACTGGCACCACTGGTGATGCACTGCAGTGAGTCCAGAGAGTGCACAGGCATCACTGGGGATGCAGCACAATGACTACATAGAGTGCACTGGCACCACTGGGGATGCAGTGCAGTGAGTCCAGAGAGTGCACTGGCACCACTGGGGATGCACTGCAGTGAGTCCAGAGAGTGCACTGGATCAATTGGGGATGCAGTTCAGTTAGTCCAGAGAGTGCACTGGCACCACTGGGGATGCAGTGCAGTGAGTCCAGAGAGTGCACTGGCACCACTGGGGATGCACTGCAGTGAGTCCAGAGAGTACACTGACACCACTGGGGATGCAGTGCAGTGAGTGCAGAGAGTGCACTGGCACCACTGGGGATGCAGTGCAGTGAGTCCACAGAGTGCACTGGCACCACTGGGTATGCAGTACATTGCGTCCACAGAGTGCACTGGCACCACTGGGGATGCAGTGCAGTGAGTCCACAGAGTGCACTGGCACCACTGGGGATGCAGTGCAGTGAGTCCAGAGAGTGCACTGGCACCACTGGGGATGCAGCGCAATGACTACATAGAGTGCACTGGCACCACTGGGGATGCAGTGCAGTGACTACAGAGAGTGCACTGGCACCACTGGGGATGCACTGCAGTGAGTCCAGAGAGTGCACTGGCAACACTGGGGATGCAGTGCAGTGAGTCCAGAGAGTGCACTGGCACCACTCTGGATGCAGTGCCGTGAGTCCAGAGAGTGCACTGGCACCACTGGGGATGCACTGCAGTGAGTCCAGAGAGTGCACTGGCACCACTGGTGATGCAGTGCAGTGAGTCCAGAGAGTGCACTGTTACCACTGGGGATGCACTGCAATGACTCTAGAGAGTGCACTGGCACCACTCTGGATGCAGTGCAGTGAGTCCAGAGAGTGCACTGGCACCACTGTGGATGCAGTACAGTGAGTCCAGAGAGTGCACTGGCACCACTGGGGATGCACTGCAGTGACTCCAGAGAGTGCACTGGCACCACTGGGGATGCAGTGCAGTGAGTCCAGAGAGTGCACTGGATCAATTGGGGATGCAGTTCAGTTAGTCCAGAGAGTGCACTGGCACCACTGGGGATGCAGTGCAGTGAGTCCAGAGAGTGCACTGGCACCACTGGGGATGCTGTACATTGACTCTAGAGAGTGAACTGGCACCACTGGGGATGCACTGCAGTGAGTCCAGAGAGTGCACTGGCACCACTGGGGATGCACTGCAGTGAGTGCAGAGAGTACACTGGCACCATTGGTGATGTACTGCAGTGAGTCCAGAGAGTGCACTGGCACCACTTGGGATGCAGTACAGTGAGTCCACAGAGTGCACTGGCACCACTGGGGATGCACTGCAGAGACTCCAGAGAGTGCACTGGTACCACTGGGGATGCAGTGCAGTGAGTCCAGAGAGTGCACTGGCACCACTGGGGATGCAGTGCAGTGAGTCCAGAGAGTGCACTGGCACCACTGGGGATGCAGTGCAGTGAGTCCAGAGAGTGCACTGTCAGCACTGGGGATGCAGTGCAGTGAGTCCAGATAGTGCACTGGCACCACTGGGGATGCAGTGCAGTGAGTCCAGAGAGTGCACTGGCACCACTGGGAATGCACTGCTGTGAGTCCAGATAGTGCACTGGCACCACTGGGGATGCACTGCAGTGAGTCCAGAGAGTGCACTGGCACCACTGGGGATGCAGTGTAGTGAGTGCAGAGAGTGCACTGGCACCTTGGGGATGCAGTGTAGTGAGTCCAGAGAGTGCATTGGCACCACTGGGGATGCACTGCAGTGACTCTAGAGAGTGCACCGGCACCACTGGGGATGCAGTGCAGTGAGTCCAGAGAGTGCACTGGCACCACTGGGGATGCAGTGCAGTGAGTCCAGAGAGTGCACTGGCACCACTGGGGATGCAGCGCAATGACTACATAGAGTGCACTGGCACCACTGGGGATGCAGTGCAGTGAGTCCAGAGAGTGCACTGGCACCACCGGGGATGCAGTGCAGTGACTCCAGAGAGTGCACTGGCACCACTGGGTATGCAGTGCAGTGAGTCCAGAGAGTGCACTGGCACCACTGGGGATGCACTGCAGTGAGTCCAGAGAGTGCACTGGCACCACTCTGGATGCAGTGCCGTGAGTCCAGAGAGTGCACTGGCACCACTGGGGATGCAGTGCAGTGAGTCCAGAGAGTGCACTGGCACCACTGGGAATGCACTGCTGTGAGTCCAGATAGTGCACTGGCACCACTGGGGATGCACTGCAGTGAGTCCAGAGAGTGCACTGGCACCACTGGGGATGCAGTGTAGTGAGTGCAGAGAGTGCACTGGCACCTTGGGGATGCAGTGTAGTGAGTCCAGAGAGTGCATTGGCACCACTGGGGATGCACTGCAGTGACTCTAGAGAGTGCACCGGCACCACTGGGGATGCAGTGCAGTGAGTCCAGAGAGTGCACTGGCACCACTGGGGATGCAGTGCAGTGAGTCCAGAGAGTGCACTGGCACCACTGGGGATGCAGCGCAATGACTACATAGAGTGCACTGGCACCACTGGGGATGCAGTGCAGTGAGTCCAGAGAGTGCACTGGCACCACTGGGGATGCAGTGCAGTGACTCCAGAGAGTGCACTGGCACCACTGGGTATGCACTGCAGTGAGTCCAGAGAGTGCACTGGCACCACTCTGGATGCAGTGCCGTGAGTCCAGAGAGTGCACTGGCACCACTGGGGATGCAGTGCAGTGAGTCCACAGAGTGCACTGGCACCACTGGGGATGCACTGCAGTGAGTCCAGAGAGTGCACTGGCACCACTGGGGATGCAGTGTAGTGAGTCCAGAGAGTGCACTGGCACCACTGGGGATGCACTGCAATGACTCTAGAGAGTGCACAGGCAATACTCTGGATGCAGTGCGGTGAGTCCAGAGAGTGCACTGGCACCACTGTGGATGCAGTACAGTGAGTCCACAGAGTGCACTGGCACCACTGGGGATGCACTGCAGTGACTCCAGAGAGTGCACTGGCACCACTGGGGATGCAGTGCAGTGAGTGCAGAGAGTGCACTGGATCAATTGGGAATGCAGTTCAGTTAGTCCAGAGAGTGCACTGGCACCACTGGGGATGCAGTGCAGTGAGTCCAGAGAGTGCACTGGCACCACTGGGGATGCAGTACAGTGACTCCAGAGAGTGAACTGGCACCACTGGGGATGCACTGCAGTGAGTCCAGAGAGTGCACTGGCACCACTGGGGATGCACTGCAGCGAGTCCAGAGAGTGCACTGGCACCACTGGGGATGCAGTGCAGTGAGTCCAGAGAGTGCACTGGCACCACTGGAGATGCACTGCAGTGAGTCCAGAGAGAGCACTGGCACCACTGGGGATGCAGCGCAGTGAGTCCAGAGAGTGCACTGGCACCACTGGGGATGCAGTGCAGTGAGTCCAGAGAGTGCAATGGCACCACTGGGGATGCACTGCAGTGAGTCCAGAGAGTGCACTGGCACCACTGGTGATGCACTGCAGTGAGTCCGGAGGGTGCACTGGCACCACTGGTGATGCACTGCAGTGAGTCCAGAGAGTGCACAGGCATCACTGGGGATGCAGCACAATGACTACATAGAGTGCACTGGCACCACTGGGGATGCAGTGCAGTGAGTCCAGAGAGTGCACTGGCACCACTGGGGATGCACTGCAGTGAGTCCAGAGAGTGCACTGGATCAATTGGGGATGCAGTTCAGTTAGTCCAGAGAGTGCACTGGCACCACTGGGGATGCAGTGCAGTGAGTCCAGAGAGTGCACTGGCACCACTGGGGATGCACTGCAGTGAGTCCAGAGAGTACACTGACACCACTGGGGATGCAGTGCAGTGAGTGCAGAGAGTGCACTGGCTCCACTGGGGATGCAGTGCAGTGAGTCCACAGAGTGCACTGGCACCACTGGGTATGCAGTACATTGCGTCCACAGAGTGCACTGGCACCACTGGGGATGCAGTGCAGTGAGTCCACAGAGTGCACTGGCACCACTGGGGATGCAGTGCAGTGAGTCCAGAGAGTGCACTGGCACCACTGGGGATGCAGCGCAATGACTACATAGAGTGCACTGGCACCACTGGGGATGCAGTGCAGTGACTACAGAGAGTGCACTGGCACCACTGGGGATGCACTGCAGTGAGTCCAGAGAGTGCACTGGCAACACTGGGGATGCAGTGCAGTGAGTCCAGAGAGTGCACTGGCACCACTCTGGATGCAGTGCCGTGAGTCCAGAGAGTGCACTGGCACCACTGGGGATGCACTGCAGTGAGTCCAGAGAGTGCACTGGCACCACTGGTGATGCAGTGCAGTGAGTCCAGAGAGTGCACTGTTACCACTGGGGATGCACTGCAATGACTCTAGAGAGTGCACTGGCACCACTCTGGATGCAGTGCAGTGAGTCCAGAGAGTGCACTGGCACCACTGTGGATGCAGTACAGTGAGTCCACAGAGTGCACTGGCACCACTGGGGATGCACTGCAGTGACTCCAGAGAGTGCACTGGCACCACTGGGGATGCAGTGCAGTGAGTCCAGAGAGTGCACTGGATCAATTGGGGATGCAGTTCAGTTAGTCCAGAGAGTGCACTGGCACCACTGGGGATGCAGTGCAGTGAGTCCAGAGAGTGCACTGGCACCACTGGGGATGCTGTACATTGACTCTAGAGAGTGAACTGGCACCACTGGGGATTCACTGCAGTGAGTCCAGAGAGTGCACTGGCACCACTGGGGATGCACTGCAGTGAGTGCAGAGAGTACACTGGCACCATTGGGGATGTACTGCAGTGAGTCCAGAGAGTGCACTGGCACCACTGGGGATGCAGTACAGTGAGTCCACAGAGTGCACTGGCACCACTGGGGATGCACTGCAGAGACTCCAGAGAGTGCACTGGTACCACTGGGGATGCAGTGCAGTGAGTCCAGAGAGTGCACTGGCACCACTGGGGATGCAGTGCAGTGAGTCCAGAGAGTGCACTGGCACCACTGGGGATGCAGTGCAGTGAGTCCAGAGAGTGCACTGTCAGCACTGGGGATGCAGTGCAGTGAGTCCAGATAGTGCACTGGCACCACTGGGGATGCAGTGCAGTGAGTCCAGAGAGTGCACTGGCACCACTGGGAATGCACTGCTGTGAGTCCAGATAGTGCACTGGCACCACTGGGGATGCACTGCAGTGAGTCCAGAGAGTGCACTGGCACCACTGGGGATGCAGTGTAGTGAGTGCAGAGAGTGCACTGGCACCTTGGGGATGCAGTGTAGTGAGTCCAGAGAGTGCATTGGCACCACTGGGGATGCACTGCAGTGACTCTAGAGAGTGCACCGGCACCACTGGGGATGCAGTGCAGTGAGTCCAGAGAGTGCACTGGCACCACTGGGGATGCAGTGCAGTGAGTCCAGAGAGTGCACTGGCACCACTGGGGATGCAGCGCAATGACTACATAGAGTGCACTGGCACCACTGGGGATGCAGTGCAGTGAGTCCAGAGAGTGCACTGGCACCACTGGGGATGCAGTGCAGTGACTCCAGAGAGTGCACTGGCACCACTGGGTATGCAGTGCAGTGAGTCCAGAGAGTGCACTGGCACCACTGGGGATGCACTGCAGTGAGTCCAGAGAGTGCACTGGCACCACTCTGGATGCAGTGCCGTGAGTCCAGAGAGTGCACTGGCACCACTGGGGATGCAGTGCAGTGAGTCCACAGAGTGCACTGGCACCACTGGGGATGCACTGCAGTGAGTCCAGAGAGTGCACTGGCACCACTGGGGATGCAGTGTAGTGAGTCCAGAGAGTGCACTGGCACCACTGGGGATGCACTGCAATGACTCTAGAGAGTGCACAGGCAATACTCTGGATGCAGTGCGGTGAGTCCAGAGAGTGCACTGGCACCACTGTGGATGCAGTACAGTGAGTCCACAGAGTGCACTGGCACCACTGGGGATGCACTGCAGTGACTCCAGAGAGTGCACTGGCACCACTGGGGATGCAGTGCAGTGAGTGCAGAGAGTGCACTGGATCAATTGGGAATGCAGTTCAGTTAGTGCAGAGAGTGCACTGGCACCACTGGGGATGCAGTGCAGTGAGTCCAGAGAGTGCACTGGCACCACTGGGGATGCAGTACAGTGACTCCAGAGAGTGAACTGGCACCACTGGGGATGCACTGCAGTGAGTCCAGAGAGTGCACTGGCACCACTGGGGATGCACTGCAGTGAGTCCAGAGAGTACACTGGCACCATTGGGGATGTACTGCAGTGAGTCCAGAGAGTGCACTGGCACCACTGGGGATGCAGTACAGTGAGTCCACAGAGTGCACTGGCACCACTGGGGATGCACTGCAGCGAGTCCAGAGAGTGCACTGGCACCACTGGGGATGCAGTGCAGTGAGTCCAGAGAGTGCACTGGCACCACTGGGGATGCACTGAAGTGAGTCCAGAGAGTGCACTGGCACCACTGGGGATGCACTGCAGTGAGTCCAGAGAGTGCACTGTCAGCACTGGGGATGCAGTGCAGTGAGTCCAGATAGTGCACTGGCACCACTGGGGATGCAGTGCAGTGAGTCCAGAGAGTGCACTGGCACCACTGGGAATGCACTGCTGTGAGTCCAGAGAGTGCACTGGCACCACTGGGGATGCCGTGCGGTGAGTCCAGAGAATGCACTGGCACCACTGGGGATGCAGTGTAGTGAGTGCAGAGAGTGCACTGGCACCTTGGGGATGCAGTGCAGTGAGTCCAGAGAGTGCATTGGCACCACTGGGGATGCAGTGCAGTGAGTCCAGAGAGTGCACTGGTACCACTGGGGATGCAGCACAATGACTACAGAGAGTGCACTGGCACCTTGGGGATGCAGTGCTGTGAGTCCAGAGAGTGCACTGGCACCACTGGGGATGCACTGCTGTGAGTCCAGAGAGTGCACTGGCACCACTGGGGATGCAGTGTAGTGAGTCCACAGAGTGCACTGGCACCACTGGGGATGCACTGCAGTGAGTCCAGAGAGTGCACTGGCACCACTGGGGATGCAGTGCAGTGAGTCCAGAGAGTGCACTGGCACCACTCTGGATGCAGTGCGGTGAGTCCAGAGAGTGCACTGGCGCCACTGTGGATGCAGTACAGTGAGTCCACAGAGTGCACTGGCACCACTGGGGATGCAGTGCAGTGAGTCCAGAGAGTGCACTGGCACCACTGGGGATGTAGCGCAGTGAGTCCAGAGAGTGCACTGGCACCACTGGGGATGCAGTGCAGTGAGTCCAGAGAGTGCACTGGCACCACTGGGGATGCAGTGCAGTGAGTCCAGAGAGTGCACTGGCACCACTGGGGATGCAGTGCGGTGAGTCCAGAGAGTGCACTGGCACCACTGGGGATGCAGTGCGGTGAGTCCAGAGAGTGCACTGGCACCACTGGGGATGCAGTGCGGTGAGTCCAGAGAGTGCACTGGCACCACTGGGGATGCACTGCGGTGAGTCCAGAGAGTGCACTGGCACCACTGGGGATGCAGTGCAGTGAGTCCAGAGAGTGCACTGGCACCACTGGGGATGCAGTGCAGTGAGTCCAGAGAGTGCACTGGCACCACTGGGGATGCAGTGCAGTGACTCCAGAGAGTGCACTGGTACCACTGGTGATGCACTGCAGTGAGTCCAGAGAGTGCACTGGCACCACTGGGGATGCAGCGCAATGACTACAGAGAGTGCACTGGCACCACTGGGGATGCAGTGCAGTGAGTCCAGAGAGTGCACTGGCACCACTGGGGATGCACTGCAGCGAGTCCAGAGAGTGCACTGGCACCACTGGTGATGCAGTGCAGTGAGTCCAGAGAGTGCACTGGCACCACTTGGGATGCAGTGCATTGAGTCCAGAGAGAGCACTGGCACCACTGGGGATGCAGTGCAGTGAGTCCAGAGAGTGCACTGGCACCACTGGGGATGCAGTGCAGTGAGTCCAGAGAGTGCACTGGCACCACTGGGGATGCACTGCAGTGAGTCCAGAGAGTGCACTGGCACCACTGGGGATTCACTGCTGTGAGTCCAGAGAGTGCACTGGCACCACTGGGGATGCACTGCAGTGAGTCCGGAGGGTGCACTGGCACCACTGGTGATGCACTGCAGTGAGTCCAGACAGTGCACTGGCACCACTGGTGATGCAGCACAATGACTACATAGAGTGCACTGGCACCACTGGGGATGCAGTGCAGTGAGTCCAGAGAGTGCACTGGCACCACTGGGGATGCACTGCAGTGAGTCCAGAGAGTGCACTGGATCAATTGGGGATGCAGTTCAGTTAGTCCAGAGAGTGCACTGGCACCACTGGGGATGCACTGCAGTGAGTCCAGAGAGTGCACTGGCACCACTGGGGATGCACTGCAGTGAGTCCAGAGAGTACACTGGCACCACTGGGGATGCAGTGCAGTGAGTGCAGAGAGTGCACTGGCTCCACTGGGGATGCAGTGCAGTGAGTCCACAGAGTGCACTGGCACCACTGGGTATGCAGTACATTGCGTCCACAGAGTGCACTGGCACCACTGGGGATGCAGTGCAGTGAGTCCACAGAGTGCACTGGCACCACTGGGGATGCACTGCAGTGACTCTAGAGAGTGCACCGGCACCACTGGGGATGCAGTGCAGTGAGTCCAGAGAGTGCACTGGCACCACTGGGGATGCAGTGCAGTGAGTCCAGAGAGTGCACTGGCACCACTGGGGATGCAGCGCAATGACTTCATAGAGTGCACTGGCAGCACTGGGGATGCAGTGCAGTGAGTCCAGAGAGTGCACTAGCACCTCTGGGGATGCAGTGCAGTGACTCCAGAGAGTGCACTGGCACCACTGTGGATGCAGTACAGTGAGTCCACAGAGTGCACTGGCACCACTGGGGATGCACTGCAGTGAGTCCAGAGAGTGCACTGGCACCACTGGGGATGCAGTGCAGTGAGTGCAGAGAGTGCACTGGATCAATTGGGGATGCAGTTCAGTTAGTCCAGAGAGTGCACTGGCACCACTGGGGATGCAGTGCAGTGAGTCCAGAGAGTGCACTGGCTCCACTGGGGATGCAGTACAGTGACTCCAGAGAGTGAACTGGCACCACTGGGGATGCACTGCAGTGAGTCCAGAGAGTGCACTGGCACCACTGGGGATGCACTGCAGTGAGTCCAGAGAGTGCACTGGCACCACTGGGGATGCAGCGCAATGACTACAGAGAGTGCACTGGCACCACTGGGGATGCAGTGCAGTGAGTCCAGAGAGTGCACTGGCACCACTGGGGATGCACTGCAGCGAGTCCAGAGAGTGCACTGGCACCACTGGTGATGCAGTGCAGTGAGTCCAGAGAGTGCACTGGCACCACTGGGGATGCAGTGCATTGAGTCCAGAGAGAGCACTGGCACCACTGGGGATGCAGTGCAGTGAGTCCAGAGAGTGCACTGGCACCACTGGGGATGCAGTGCAGTGAGTCCAGAGAGTGCACTGGCACCACCGGGGATGCACTGCAGTGAGTCCAGAGAGTGCACTGGCACCACTGGGGATTCACTGCTGTGTGTCCAGAGAGTGCACTGGCACCACTGGGGATGCACTGCAGTGAGTCCGGAGGGTGCACTGGCACCACTGGTGATGCACTGCAGTGAGTCCAGAGAGTGCACTGGCACCACTGGGGATGCAGCACAATGACTACATAGAGTGCACTGGCACCACTGGGGATGCAGTGCAGTGAGTCCAGAGAGTGCACTGGCACCACTGGGGATGCACTGCAGTGAGTCCAGAGAGTGCACTGGATCAATTGGGGATGCAGTTCAGTTAGTCCAGAGAGTGCACTGGCACCACTGGGGATGCACTGCAGTGAGTCCAGAGAGTGCACTGGCACCACTGGGGATGCACTGCAGTGAGTCCAGAGAGTACACTGGCACCACTGGGGATGCAGTGCAGTGAGTGCAGAGAGTGCACTGGCTCCACTGGGGATGCAGTGCAGTGAGTCCACAGAGTGCACTGGCACCACTGGGTATGCAGTACATTGCGTCCACAGAGTGCACTGGCACCACTGGGGATGCAGTGCAGTGAGTCCACAGAGTGCACTGGCACCACTGGGGATGCACTGCAGTGACTCTAGAGAGTGCACCGGCACCACTGGGGATGCAGTGCAGTGAGTCCAGAGAGTGCACTGGCACCACTGGGGATGCAGTGCAGTGAGTCCAGAGAGTGCACTGGCACCACTGGGGATGCAGCGCAATGACTTCATAGAGTGCACTGGCAGCACTGGGGATGCAGTGCAGTGAGTCCAGAGAGTGCACTAGCACCACTGGGGATGCAGTGCAGTGACTCCAGAGAGTGCACTGGCACCACTGTGGATGCAGTACAGTGAGTCCACAGAGTGCACTGGCACCACTGGGGATGCAGTGCAGTGAGTGCAGAGAGTGCACTGGATCAATTGGGGATGCAGTTCAGTTAGTCCAGAGAGTGCACTGGCACCACTGGGGATGCAGTGCAGTGAGTCCAGAGAGTGCATTGGCTCCACTGGGGATGCAGTACAGTGACTCCAGAGAGTGAACTGGCACCACTGGGGATGCACTGCAGTGAGTCCAGAGAGTGCACTGGCACCACTGGGGATGCACTGCAGTGAGTCCAAAGAGTACACTGGCACCATTGGGGATGTACTGCAGTGAGTCCAGAGAGTGCACTGGCACCACTGGGGATGCAGTACAGTGAGTCCACAGAGTGCACTGGCACCACTGGGGATGCACTGCAGAGACTCCAGAGAGTGCACTGGCACCACTGGGGATGCAGTGCAGTGAGTCCAGAGAGTGCACTGGCACCACTGGGGATGCACGGAAGTGAGTCCAGAGAGTGCACTGGCACCACTGGGGACGCACTGCAGTGAGTCCAGAGAGTGCACTGTCAGCACTGGGGATGCAGTGCAGTGAGTCCAGATAGTGCACTGGCACCACTGGGGATGCAGTGCAGTGAGTCCAGAGAGTGCACTGGCACCACTGGGAATGCACTGCTGTGAGTCCAGAGAGTGCACTGGCACCACTGGGGATGCCGTGCGGTGAGTCCAGAGAGTGCACTGGCACCACTGGGGATGCAGTGTAGTGAGTGCAGAGAGTGCACTGGCACCTTGGGGATGCAGTGCAGTGAGTCCAGAGAGTGCATTGGCACCACTGGGGATGCAGTGCAGTGAGTCCAGAGAGTGCACTGGCACCACTGGGGCTGCACTGCAGTGAGTCCATAGAGTGCACTGGCACCACTGGGGATGCACTGAAATGACTCCTGAGAGTGCACTGGCCCCACTGGGGGTGCAGTGCAGTGAGTCCAGAGAGTGCACTGGTACCACTGGGGATGCACTGCAGTGAGTCCAGAGAGTGCACTGGCACCACTGGGGATGCAGTGCTGTGAGTCCAGAGAGTGCACTGGCACCACTGGGGATGCAGTGTAGTGAGTCCAGAGAGTGCACTGGCACCACTGGGGATGCACTGCAGTGAGTCCAGAGAGTGCACTGGCACCACTGGGGATGCAGTGCAGTGAGTCCAGAGAGTGCACTGGCACCACTCTGGATGCAGTGCGGTGAGTCCAGAGAGTGCACTGGCGCCACTGTGGATGCAGTACAGTGAGTCCAGAGAGTGCACTGGCACCACTGGGGATGCAGCGCAGTGAGTCCAGAGAGTGCACTGGCACCACTGGGGATGCAGCGCAGTGAGTCCAGAGAGTGCACTGGCACCACTGGGGATGCAGTGCAGTGAGTCCAGAGAGTGCACTGGCACCACTGGGGATGCAGTGCAGTGAGTCCAGAGAGTGCACTGGCACCACTGGGGATGCAGTGCGGTGAGTCCAGAGAGTGCACTGGCACCACTGGGGATGCAGTGCGGTGAGTCCAGAGAGTGCACTGGCACCACTGGGGATGCAGTGCGGTGAGTCCAGAGAGTGCACTGGCACCACTGGGGATGCACTGCAGTGAGTCCAGAGAGTGCACTGGCACCACTGGGGATGCAGTGCAGTGAGTCCAGAGAGTGCACTGGCACCACTGGGGATGCAGTGCAGTGAGTCCACAGAGTGCACTGGCACCACTGGGGATGCAGTGCAGTGACTCCAGAGAGTGCACTGGCACCACTGGTGATGCACTGCAGTGAGTCCAGAGAGTGCACTGGCACCACTGGGGGTGCAGCGCATTGACTACAGAGAGTGCACTGGCACCACTGGGGATGCAGTGCAGTGAGTCCAGAGAGTGCACTGGCACCACTGGGGATGCACTGCAGTGAGTCCAGAGAGTGCACTGGCACCACTGGTGATGCAGTGCAGTGAGTCCAGAGAGTGCACTGGCACCACTGGGGATGCAGTGCATTGAGTCCAGAGAAAGCACTGGCACCACTGGGGATGCAGTGCAGTGAGTCCAGAGAGTGCACTGGCACCACTGGGGATGCAGTGCAGTGAGTCCAGAGAGTGCACTGGCACCACTGGGGATGCACTGCAGTGAGTCCAGAGAGTGCACTGGCACCACTGGGGATTCACTGCTGTGAGTCCAGAGAGTGCACTGGCACCACTGGGGATGCACTGCAGTGAGTCCGGAGGGTGCACTGGCACCACTGGTGATGCACTGCAGTGAGTCCAGAGAGTGCACTGGCACCACTGGGGATGCAGCACAATGACTACATAGAGTGCACTGGCACCACTGGGGATGCAGTGCAGTGAGTCCAGAGAGTGCACTGGCACCACTGGGGATGCACTGCAGTGAGTCCAGAGAGTGCACTGTCAGCACTGGGGATGCAGTGCAGTGAGTCCAGATAGTGCACTGGCACCACTGGGGATGCAGTGCAGTGAGTCCAGAGAGTGCACTGGCACCACTGGGAATGCACTGCTGTGAGTCCAGAGAGTGCACTGGCACCACTGGGGATGCCGTGCGGTGAGTCCAGAGAATGCACTGGCACCACTGGGGATGCAGTGTAGTGAGTGCAGAGAGTGCACTGGCACCTTGGGGATGCAGTGCAGTGAGTCCAGAGAGTGCATTGGCACCACTGGGGATGCAGTGCAGTGAGTCCAGAGAGTGCACTGGTACCACTGGGGATGCAGCACAATGACTACAGAGAGTGCACTGGCACCTTGGGGATGCAGTGCTGTGAGTCCAGAGAGTGCACTGGCACCACTGGGGATGCACTGCTGTGAGTCCAGAGAGTGCACTGGCACCACTGGGGATGCAGTGTAGTGAGTCCACAGAGTGCACTGGCACCACTGGGGATGCACTGCAGTGAGTCCAGAGAGTGCACTGGCACCACTGGGGATGCAGTGCAGTGAGTCCAGAGAGTGCACTGGCACCACTCTGGATGCAGTGCGGTGAGTCCAGAGAGTGCACTGGCGCCACTGTGGATGCAGTACAGTGAGTCCACAGAGTGCACTGGCACCACTGGGGATGCAGTGCAGTGAGTCCAGAGAGTGCACTGGCACCACTGGGGATGTAGCGCAGTGAGTCCAGAGAGTGCACTGGCACCACTGGGGATGCAGTGCAGTGAGTCCAGAGAGTGCACTGGCACCACTGGGGATGCAGTGCAGTGAGTCCAGAGAGTGCACTGGCACCACTGGGGATGCAGTGCGGTGAGTCCAGAGAGTGCACTGGCACCACTGGGGATGCAGTGCGGTGAGTCCAGAGAGTGCACTGGCACCACTGGGGATGCAGTGCGGTGAGTCCAGAGAGTGCACTGGCACCACTGGGGATGCACTGCGGTGAGTCCAGAGAGTGCACTGGCACCACTGGGGATGCAGTGCAGTGAGTCCAGAGAGTGCACTGGCACCACTGGGGATGCAGTGCAGTGAGTCCAGAGAGTGCACTGGCACCACTGGGGATGCAGTGCAGTGACTCCAGAGAGTGCACTGGTACCACTGGTGATGCACTGCAGTGAGTCCAGAGAGTGCACTGGCACCACTGGGGATGCAGCGCAATGACTACAGAGAGTGCACTGGCACCACTGGGGATGCAGTGCAGTGAGTCCAGAGAGTGCACTGGCACCACTGGGGATGCACTGCAGCGAGTCCAGAGAGTGCACTGGCACCACTGGTGATGCAGTGCAGTGAGTCCAGAGAGTGCACTGGCACCACTTGGGATGCAGTGCATTGAGTCCAGAGAGAGCACTGGCACCACTGGGGATGCAGTGCAGTGAGTCCAGAGAGTGCACTGGCACCACTGGGGATGCAGTGCAGTGAGTCCAGAGAGTGCACTGGCACCACTGGGGATGCACTGCAGTGAGTCCAGAGAGTGCACTGGCACCACTGGGGATTCACTGCTGTGAGTCCAGAGAGTGCACTGGCACCACTGGGGATGCACTGCAGTGAGTCCGGAGGGTGCACTGGCACCACTGGTGATGCACTGCAGTGAGTCCAGACAGTGCACTGGCACCACTGGTGATGCAGCACAATGACTACATAGAGTGCACTGGCACCACTGGGGATGCAGTGCAGTGAGTCCAGAGAGTGCACTGGCACCACTGGGGATGCACTGCAGTGAGTCCAGAGAGTGCACTGGATCAATTGGGGATGCAGTTCAGTTAGTCCAGAGAGTGCACTGGCACCACTGGGGATGCACTGCAGTGAGTCCAGAGAGTGCACTGGCACCACTGGGGATGCACTGCAGTGAGTCCAGAGAGTACACTGGCACCACTGGGGATGCAGTGCAGTGAGTGCAGAGAGTGCACTGGCTCCACTGGGGATGCAGTGCAGTGAGTCCACAGAGTGCACTGGCACCACTGGGTATGCAGTACATTGCGTCCACAGAGTGCACTGGCACCACTGGGGATGCAGTGCAGTGAGTCCACAGAGTGCACTGGCACCACTGGGGATGCACTGCAGTGACTCTAGAGAGTGCACCGGCACCACTGGGGATGCAGTGCAGTGAGTCCAGAGAGTGCACTGGCACCACTGGGGATGCAGTGCAGTGAGTCCAGAGAGTGCACTGGCACCACTGGGGATGCAGCGCAATGACTTCATAGAGTGCACTGGCAGCACTGGGGATGCAGTGCAGTGAGTCCAGAGAGTGCACTAGCACCTCTGGCGATGCAGTGCAGTGACTCCAGAGAGTGCACTGGCACCACTGTGGATGCAGTACAGTGAGTCCACAGAGTGCACTGGCACCACTGGGGATGCACTGCAGTGAGTCCAGAGAGTGCACTGGCACCACTGGGGATGCAGTGCAGTGAGTGCAGAGAGTGCACTGGATCAATTGGGGATGCAGTTCAGTTAGTCCAGAGAGTGCACTGGCACCACTGGGGATGCAGTGCAGTGAGTCCAGAGAGTGCACTGGCTCCACTGGGGATGCAGTACAGTGACTCCAGAGAGTGAACTGGCACCACTGGGGATGCACTGCAGTGAGTCCAGAGAGTGCACTGGCACCACTGGGGATGCACTGCAGTGAGTCCAGAGAGTGCACTGGCACCACTGGGGATGCAGCGCAATGACTACAGAGAGTGCACTGGCACCACTGGGGATGCAGTGCAGTGAGTCCAGAGAGTGCACTGGCACCACTGGGGATGCACTGCAGCGAGTCCAGAGAGTGCACTGGCACCACTGGTGATGCAGTGCAGTGAGTCCAGAGAGTGCACTGGCACCACTGGGGATGCAGTGCATTGAGTCCAGAGAGAGCACTGGCACCACTGGGGATGCAGTGCAGTGAGTCCAGAGAGTGCACTGGCACCACTGGGGATGCAGTGCAGTGAGTCCAGAGAGTGCACTGGCACCACCGGGGATGCACTGCAGTGAGTCCAGAGAGTGCACTGGCACCACTGGGGATTCACTGCTGTGTGTCCAGAGAGTGCACTGGCACCACTGGGGATGCACTGCAGTGAGTCCGGAGGGTGCACTGGCACCACTGGTGATGCACTGCAGTGAGTCCAGAGAGTGCACTGGCACCACTGGGGATGCAGCACAATGACTACATAGAGTGCACTGGCACCACTGGGGATGCAGTGCAGTGAGTCCAGAGAGTGCACTGGCACCACTGGGGATGCACTGCAGTGAGTCCAGAGAGTGCACTGGATCAATTGGGGATGCAGTTCAGTTAGTCCAGAGAGTGCACTGGCACCACTGGGGATGCACTGCAGTGAGTCCAGAGAGTGCACTGGCACCACTGGGGATGCACTGCAGTGAGTCCAGAGAGTACACTGGCACCACTGGGGATGCAGTGCAGTGAGTGCAGAGAGTGCACTGGCTCCACTGGGGATGCAGTGCAGTGAGTCCACAGAGTGCACTGGCACCACTGGGTATGCAGTACATTGCGTCCACAGAGTGCACTGGCACCACTGGGGATGCAGTGCAGTGAGTCCACAGAGTGCACTGGCACCACTGGGGATGCACTGCAGTGACTCTAGAGAGTGCACCGGCACCACTGGGGATGCAGTGCAGTGAGTCCAGAGAGTGCACTGGCACCACTGGGGATGCAGTGCAGTGAGTCCAGAGAGTGCACTGGCACCACTGGGGATGCAGCGCAATGACTTCATAGAGTGCACTGGCAGCACTGGGGATGCAGTTCAGTGAGTCCAGAGAGTGCACTAGCACCACTGGGGATGCAGTGCAGTGACTCCAGAGAGTGCACTGGCACCACTGTGGATGCAGTACAGTGAGTCCACAGAGTGCACTGGCACCACTGGGGATGCAGTGCAGTGAGTGCAGAGAGTGCACTGGATCAATTGGGGATGCAGTTCAGTTAGTCCAGAGAGTGCACTGGCACCACTGGGGATGCAGTGCAGTGAGTCCAGAGAGTGCACTGGCTCCACTGGGGATGCAGTACAGTGACTCCAGAGAGTGAACTGGCACCACTGGGGATGCACTGCAGTGAGTCCAGAGAGTGCACTGGCACCACTGGGGATGCACTGCAGTGAGTCCAGAGAGTACACTGGCACCATTGGGGATGTACTGCAGTGAGTCCAGAGAGTGCACTGGCACCACTGGGGATGCAGTACAGTGAGTCCACAGAGTGCACTGGCACCACTGGGGATGCACTGCAGAGACTCCAGAGAGTGCACTGGCACCACTGGGGATGCAGTGCAGTGAGTCCAGAGAGTGCACTGGCACCACTGGGGATGCACGGAAGTGAGTCCAGAGAGTGCACTGGCACCACTGGGGACGCACTGCAGTGAGTCCAGAGAGTGCACTGTCAGCACTGGGGATGCAGTGCAGTGAGTCCAGATAGTGCACTGGCACCACTGGGGATGCAGTGCAGTGAGTCCAGAGAGTGCACTGGCACCACTGGGAATGCACTGCTGTGAGTCCAGAGAGTGCACTGGCACCACTGGGGATGCCGTGCGGTGAGTCCAGAGAGTGCACTGGCACCACTGGGGATGCAGTGTAGTGAGTGCAGAGAGTGCACTGGCACCTTGGGGATGCAGTGCAGTGAGTCCAGAGAGTGCATTGGCACCACTGGGGATGCAGTGCAGTGAGTCCAGAGAGTGCACTGGCACCACTGGGGCTGCACTGCAGTGAGTCCATAGAGTGCACTGGCACCACTGGGGATGCACTGAAATGACTCCTGAGAGTGCACTGGCCCCACTGGGGGTGCAGTGCAGTGAGTCCAGAGAGTGCACTGGTACCACTGGGGATGCACTGCAGTGAGTCCAGAGAGTGCACTGGCACCACTGGGGATGCAGTGCTGTGAGTCCAGAGAGTGCACTGGCACCACTGGGGATGCACTGCTGTGAGTCCAGAGAGTGCACTGGCACCACTGGGGATGCAGTGTAGTGAGTCCAGAGAGTGCACTGGCACCACTGGGGATGCACTGCAGTGAGTCCAGAGAGTGCACTGGCACCACTGGGGATGCAGTGCAGTGAGTCCAGAGAGTGCACTGGCACCACTCTGGATGCAGTGCGGTGAGTCCAGAGAGTGCACTGGCGCCACTGTGGATGCAGTACAGTGAGTCCAGAGAGTGCACTGGCACCACTGGTGATGCAGTGCAGTGAGTCCAGAGAGTGCACTGTTACCACTGGGGATGCACTGCAATGACTCTAGAGAGTGCACTGGCACCACTCTGGATGCAGTGCAGTGAGTCCAGAGAGTGCACTGGCACCACTGTGGATGCAGTACAGTGAGTCCACAGAGTGCACTGGCACCACTGGGGATGCACTGCAGTGACTCCAGAGAGTGCACTGGCACCACTGGGGATGCAGTGCAGTGAGTCCAGAGAGTGCACTGGATCAATTGGGGATGCAGTTCAGTTAGTCCAGAGAGTGCACTGGCACCACTGGGGATGCAGTGCAGTGAGTCCAGAGAGTGCACTGGCACCACTGGGGATGCTGTACATTGACTCTAGAGAGTGAACTGGCACCACTGGGGATGCACTGCAGTGAGTCCAGAGAGTGCACTGGCACCACTGGGGATGCACTGCAGTGAGTGCAGAGAGTACACTGGCACCATTGGGGATGTACTGCAGTGAGTCCAGAGAGTGCACTGGCACCACTGGGGATGCAGTACAGTGAGTCCACAGAGTGCACTGGCACCACTGGGGATGCACTGCAGAGACTCCAGAGAGTGCACTGGTACCACTGGGGATGCAGTGCAGTGAGTCCAGAGAGTGCACTGGCACCACTGGGGATGCAGTGCAGTGAGTCCAGAGAGTGCACTGGCACCACTGGGGATGCAGTGCAGTGAGTCCAGAGAGTGCACTGTCAGCACTGGGGATGCAGTGCAGTGAGTCCAGATAGTGCACTGGCACCACTGGGGATGCAGTGCAGTGAGTCCAGAGAGTGCACTGGCACCACTGGGAATGCACTGCTGTGAGTCCAGATAGTGCACTGGCACCACTGGGGATGCACTGCAGTGAGTCCAGAGAGTGCACTGGCACCACTGGGGATGCAGTGTAGTGAGTGCAGAGAGTGCACTGGCACCTTGGGGATGCAGTGTAGTGAGTCCAGAGAGTGCATTGGCACCACTGGGGATGCACTGCAGTGACTCTAGAGAGTGCACCGGCACCACTGGGGATGCAGTGCAGTGAGTCCAGAGAGTGCACTGGCACCACTGGGGATGCAGTGCAGTGAGTCCAG
This sequence comes from Anser anser, assembly GCF_964211835.1. Lineage (NCBI taxonomy): Eukaryota > Metazoa > Chordata > Aves > Anseriformes > Anatidae > Anser > Anser anser. The sequence continues at coordinate 59,785 of NW_028153888.1, read as the reverse complement.
AGAGTGCACTGGCACCACTGGGGATGCAGCGCAATGACTACATAGAGTGCACTGGCACCACTGGGGATGCAGTGCAGTGAGTCCAGAGAGTGCACTGGCACCACTGGGGATGCAGTGCAGTGACTCCAGAGAGTGCACTGGCACCACTGGGTATGCAGTGCAGTGAGTCCAGAGAGTGCACTGGCACCACTGGGGATGCACTGCAGTGAGTCCAGAGAGTGCACTGGCACCACTCTGGATGCAGTGCCGTGAGTCCAGAGAGTGCACTGGCACCACTGGGGATGCAGTGCAGTGAGTCCACAGAGTGCACTGGCACCACTGGGGATGCACTGCAGTGAGTCCAGAGAGTGCACTGGCACCACTGGGGATGCAGTGTAGTGAGTCCAGAGAGTGCACTGGCACCACTGGGGATGCACTGCAATGACTCTAGAGAGTGCACAGGCAATACTCTGGATGCAGTGCGGTGAGTCCAGAGAGTGCACTGGCACCACTGTGGATGCAGTACAGTGAGTCCACAGAGTGCACTGGCACCACTGGGGATGCACTGCAGTGACTCCAGAGAGTGCACTGGCACCACTGGGGATGCAGTGCAGTGAGTGCAGAGAGTGCACTGGATCAATTGGGAATGCAGTTCAGTTAGTGCAGAGAGTGCACTGGCACCACTGGGGATGCAGTGCAGTGAGTCCAGAGAGTGCACTGGCACCACTGGGGATGCAGTACAGTGACTCCAGAGAGTGAACTGGCACCACTGGGGATGCACTGCAGTGAGTCCAGAGAGTGCACTGGCACCACTGGGGATGCACTGCAGTGAGTCCAGAGAGTACACTGGCACCATTGGGGATGTACTGCAGTGAGTCCAGAGAGTGCACTGGCACCACTGGGGATGCAGTACAGTGAGTCCACAGAGTGCACTGGCACCACTGGGGATGCACTGCAGCGAGTCCAGAGAGTGCACTGGCACCACTGGGGATGCAGTGCAGTGAGTCCAGAGAGTGCACTGGCACCACTGGGGATGCACTGAAGTGAGTCCAGAGAGTGCACTGGCACCACTGGGGATGCACTGCAGTGAGTCCAGAGAGTGCACTGTCAGCACTGGGGATGCAGTGCAGTGAGTCCAGATAGTGCACTGGCACCACTGGGGATGCAGTGCAGTGAGTCCAGAGAGTGCACTGGCACCACTGGGAATGCACTGCTGTGAGTCCAGAGAGTGCACTGGCACCACTGGGGATGCCGTGCGGTGAGTCCAGAGAATGCACTGGCACCACTGGGGATGCAGTGTAGTGAGTGCAGAGAGTGCACTGGCACCTTGGGGATGCAGTGCAGTGAGTCCAGAGAGTGCATTGGCACCACTGGGGATGCAGTGCAGTGAGTCCAGAGAGTGCACTGGTACCACTGGGGATGCAGCACAATGACTACAGAGAGTGCACTGGCACCTTGGGGATGCAGTGCTGTGAGTCCAGAGAGTGCACTGGCACCACTGGGGATGCACTGCTGTGAGTCCAGAGAGTGCACTGGCACCACTGGGGATGCAGTGTAGTGAGTCCACAGAGTGCACTGGCACCACTGGGGATGCACTGCAGTGAGTCCAGAGAGTGCACTGGCACCACTGGGGATGCAGTGCAGTGAGTCCAGAGAGTGCACTGGCACCACTCTGGATGCAGTGCGGTGAGTCCAGAGAGTGCACTGGCGCCACTGTGGATGCAGTACAGTGAGTCCACAGAGTGCACTGGCACCACTGGGGATGCAGTGCAGTGAGTCCAGAGAGTGCACTGGCACCACTGGGGATGTAGCGCAGTGAGTCCAGAGAGTGCACTGGCACCACTGGGGATGCAGTGCAGTGAGTCCAGAGAGTGCACTGGCACCACTGGGGATGCAGTGCAGTGAGTCCAGAGAGTGCACTGGCACCACTGGGGATGCAGTGCGGTGAGTCCAGAGAGTGCACTGGCACCACTGGGGATGCAGTGCGGTGAGTCCAGAGAGTGCACTGGCACCACTGGGGATGCAGTGCGGTGAGTCCAGAGAGTGCACTGGCACCACTGGGGATGCACTGCGGTGAGTCCAGAGAGTGCACTGGCACCACTGGGGATGCAGTGCAGTGAGTCCAGAGAGTGCACTGGCACCACTGGGGATGCAGTGCAGTGAGTCCAGAGAGTGCACTGGCACCACTGGGGATGCAGTGCAGTGACTCCAGAGAGTGCACTGGTACCACTGGTGATGCACTGCAGTGAGTCCAGAGAGTGCACTGGCACCACTGGGGATGCAGCGCAATGACTACAGAGAGTGCACTGGCACCACTGGGGATGCAGTGCAGTGAGTCCAGAGAGTGCACTGGCACCACTGGGGATGCACTGCAGCGAGTCCAGAGAGTGCACTGGCACCACTGGTGATGCAGTGCAGTGAGTCCAGAGAGTGCACTGGCACCACTTGGGATGCAGTGCATTGAGTCCAGAGAGAGCACTGGCACCACTGGGGATGCAGTGCAGTGAGTCCAGAGAGTGCACTGGCACCACTGGGGATGCAGTGCAGTGAGTCCAGAGAGTGCACTGGCACCACTGGGGATGCACTGCAGTGAGTCCAGAGAGTGCACTGGCACCACTGGGGATTCACTGCTGTGAGTCCAGAGAGTGCACTGGCACCACTGGGGATGCACTGCAGTGAGTCCGGAGGGTGCACTGGCACCACTGGTGATGCACTGCAGTGAGTCCAGACAGTGCACTGGCACCACTGGTGATGCAGCACAATGACTACATAGAGTGCACTGGCACCACTGGGGATGCAGTGCAGTGAGTCCAGAGAGTGCACTGGCACCACTGGGGATGCACTGCAGTGAGTCCAGAGAGTGCACTGGATCAATTGGGGATGCAGTTCAGTTAGTCCAGAGAGTGCACTGGCACCACTGGGGATGCACTGCAGTGAGTCCAGAGAGTGCACTGGCACCACTGGGGATGCACTGCAGTGAGTCCAGAGAGTACACTGGCACCACTGGGGATGCAGTGCAGTGAGTGCAGAGAGTGCACTGGCTCCACTGGGGATGCAGTGCAGTGAGTCCACAGAGTGCACTGGCACCACTGGGTATGCAGTACATTGCGTCCACAGAGTGCACTGGCACCACTGGGGATGCAGTGCAGTGAGTCCACAGAGTGCACTGGCACCACTGGGGATGCACTGCAGTGACTCTAGAGAGTGCACCGGCACCACTGGGGATGCAGTGCAGTGAGTCCAGAGAGTGCACTGGCACCACTGGGGATGCAGTGCAGTGAGTCCAGAGAGTGCACTGGCACCACTGGGGATGCAGCGCAATGACTTCATAGAGTGCACTGGCAGCACTGGGGATGCAGTGCAGTGAGTCCAGAGAGTGCACTAGCACCTCTGGGGATGCAGTGCAGTGACTCCAGAGAGTGCACTGGCACCACTGTGGATGCAGTACAGTGAGTCCACAGAGTGCACTGGCACCACTGGGGATGCACTGCAGTGAGTCCAGAGAGTGCACTGGCACCACTGGGGATGCAGTGCAGTGAGTGCAGAGAGTGCACTGGATCAATTGGGGATGCAGTTCAGTTAGTCCAGAGAGTGCACTGGCACCACTGGGGATGCAGTGCAGTGAGTCCAGAGAGTGCACTGGCTCCACTGGGGATGCAGTACAGTGACTCCAGAGAGTGAACTGGCACCACTGGGGATGCACTGCAGTGAGTCCAGAGAGTGCACTGGCACCACTGGGGATGCACTGCAGTGAGTCCAGAGAGTGCACTGGCACCACTGGGGATGCAGCGCAATGACTACAGAGAGTGCACTGGCACCACTGGGGATGCAGTGCAGTGAGTCCAGAGAGTGCACTGGCACCACTGGGGATGCACTGCAGCGAGTCCAGAGAGTGCACTGGCACCACTGGTGATGCAGTGCAGTGAGTCCAGAGAGTGCACTGGCACCACTGGGTATGCAGTGCATTGAGTCCAGAGAGAGCACTGGCACCACTGGGGATGCAGTGCAGTGAGTCCAGAGAGTGCACTGGCACCACTGGGGATGCAGTGCAGTGAGTCCAGAGAGTGCACTGGCACCACCGGGGATGCACTGCAGTGAGTCCAGAGAGTGCACTGGCACCACTGGGGATTCACTGCTGTGTGTCCAGAGAGTGCACTGGCACCACTGGGGATGCACTGCAGTGAGTCCGGAGGGTGCACTGGCACCACTGGTGATGCACTGCAGTGAGTCCAGAGAGTGCACTGGCACCACTGGGGATGCAGCACAATGACTACATAGAGTGCACTGGCACCACTGGGGATGCAGTGCAATGAGTCCAGAGAGTGCACTGGCACCACTGGGGATGCACTGCAGTGAGTCCAGAGAGTGCACTGGATCAATTGGGGATGCAGTTCAGTTAGTCCAGAGAGTGCACTGGCACCACTGGGGATGCACTGCAGTGAGTCCAGAGAGTGCACTGGCACCACTGGGGATGCACTGCAGTGAGTCCAGAGAGTACACTGGCACCACTGGGGATGCAGTGCAGTGAGTGCAGAGAGTGCACTGGCACCACTGGGTATGCAGTACATTGCGTCCACAGAGTGCACTGGCACCACTGGGGATGCAGTGCAGTGAGTCCACAGAGTGCACTGGCACCACTGGGGATGCACTGCAGTGACTCTAGAGAGTGCACCGGCACCACTGGGGATGCAGTGCAGTGAGTCCAGAGAGTGCACTGGCACCACTGGGGATGCAGTGCAGTGAGTCCAGAGAGTGCACTGGCACCACTGGGGATGCAGCGCAATGACTTCATAGAGTGCACTGGCAGCACTGGGGATGCAGTGCAGTGAGTCCAGAGAGTGCACTAGCACCACTGGGGATGCAGTGCAGTGACTCCAGAGAGTGCACTGGCACCACTGTGGATGCAGTACAGTGAGTCCACAGAGTGCACTGGCACCACTGGGGATGCAGTGCAGTGAGTGCAGAGAGTGCACTGGATCAATTGGGGATGCAGTTCAGTTAGTCCAGAGAGTGCACTGGCACCACTGGGGATGCAGTGCAGTGAGTCCAGAGAGTGCACTGGCTCCACTGGGGATGCAGTACAGTGACTCCAGAGAGTGAACTGGCACCACTGGGGATGCACTGCAGTGAGTCCAGAGAGTGCACTGGCACCACTGGGGATGCACTGCAGTGAGTCCAGAGAGTACACTGGCACCATTGGGGATGTACTGCAGTGAGTCCAGAGAGTGCACTGGCACCACTGGGGATGCAGTACAGTGAGTCCACAGAGTGCACTGGCACCACTGGGGATGCACTGCAGAGACTCCAGAGAGTGCACTGGCACCACTGGGGATGCAGTGCAGTGAGTCCAGAGAGTGCACTGGCACCACTGGGGATGCACGGAAGTGAGTCCAGAGAGTGCACTGGCACCACTGGGGACGCACTGCAGTGAGTCCAGAGAGTGCACTGTCAGCACTGGGGATGCAGTGCAGTGAGTCCAGATAGTGCACTGGCACCACTGGGGATGCAGTGCAGTGAGTCCAGAGAGTGCACTGGCACCACTGGGAATGCACTGCTGTGAGTCCAGAGAGTGCACTGGCACCACTGGGGATGCCGTGCGGTGAGTCCAGAGAGTGCACTGGCACCACTGGGGATGCAGTGTAGTGAGTGCAGAGAGTGCACTGGCACCTTGGGGATGCAGTGCAGTGAGTCCAGAGAGTGCATTGGCACCACTGGGGATGCAGTGCAGTGAGTCCAGAGAGTGCACTGGCACCACTGGGGCTGCACTGCAGTGAGTCCATAGAGTGCACTGGCACCACTGGGGATGCACTGAAATGACTCCTGAGAGTGCACTGGCCCCACTGGGGGTGCAGTGCAGTGAGTCCAGAGAGTGCACTGGTACCACTGGGGATGCACTGCAGTGAGTCCAGAGAGTGCACTGGCACCACTGGGGATGCAGTGCTGTGAGTCCAGAGAGTGCACTGGCACCACTGGGGATGCACTGCTGTGAGTCCAGAGAGTGCACTGGCACCACTGGGGATGCAGTGTAGTGAGTCCAGAGAGTGCACTGGCACCACTGGGGATGCACTGCAGTGAGTCCAGAGAGTGCACTGGCACCACTGGGGATGCAGTGCAGTGAGTCCAGAGAGTGCACTGGCACCACTCTGGATGCAGTGCGGTGAGTCCAGAGAGTGCACTGGCGCCACTGTGGATGCAGTACAGTGAGTCCAGAGAGTGCACTGGCACCACTGGGGATGCAGCGCAGTGAGTCCAGAGAGTGCACTGGCACCACTGGGGATGCAGCGCAGTGAGTCCAGAGAGTGCACTGGCACCACTGGGGATGCAGTGCAGTGAGTCCAGAGAGTGCACTGGCACCACTGGGGATGCAGTGCAGTGAGTCCAGAGAGTGCACTGGCACCACTGGGGATGCAGTGCGGTGAGTCCAGAGAGTGCACTGGCACCACTGGGGATGCAGTGCGGTGAGTCCAGAGAGTGCACTGGCACCACTGGGGATGCAGTGCGGTGAGTCCAGAGAGTGCACTGGCACCACTGGGGATGCACTGCAGTGAGTCCAGAGAGTGCACTGGCACCACTGGGGATGCAGTGCAGTGAGTCCAGAGAGTGCACTGGCACCACTGGGGATGCAGTGCAGTGAGTCCACAGAGTGCACTGGCACCACTGGGGATGCAGTGCAGTGACTCCAGAGAGTGCACTGGCACCACTGGTGATGCACTGCAGTGAGTCCAGAGAGTGCACTGGCACCACTGGGGGTGCAGCGCATTGACTACAGAGAGTGCACTGGCACCACTGGGGATGCAGTGCAGTGAGTCCAGAGAGTGCACTGGCACCACTGGGGATGCACTGCAGTGAGTCCAGAGAGTGCACTGGCACCACTGGGGATGCAGTGCAGTGAGTCCAGAGAGTGCACTGGCACCACTGGGGATGCAGTGCATTGAGTCCAGAGAAAGCACTGGCACCACTGGGGATGCAGTGCAGTGAGTCCAGAGAGTGCACTGGCACCACTGGGGATGCAGTGCAGTGAGTCCAGAGAGTGCACTGGCACCACTGGGGATGCACTGCAGTGAGTCCAGAGAGTGCACTGGCACCACTGGGGATTCACTGCTGTGAGTCCAGAGAGTGCACTGGCACCACTGGGGATGCACTGCAGTGAGTCCGGAGGGTGCACTGGCACCACTGGTGATGCACTGCAGTGAGTCCAGAGAGTGCACTGGCACCACTGGGGATGCAGCACAATGACTACATAGAGTGAACTGGCACCACTGGGGATGCAGTGCAGTGAGTCCAGAGAGTGCACTGGCACCACTGGGGATGCACTGCAGTGAGTCCAGAGAGTGCACTGTCAGCACTGGGGATGCAGTGCAGTGAGTCCAGATAGTGCACTGGCACCACTGGGGATGCAGTGCAGTGAGTCCAGAGAGTGCACTGGCACCACTGGGAATGCACTGCTGTGAGTCCAGAGAGTGCACTGGCACCACTGGGGATGCCGTGCGGTGAGTCCAGAGAATGCACTGGCACCACTGGGGATGCAGTGTAGTGAGTGCAGAGAGTGCACTGGCACCTTGGGGATGCAGTGCAGTGAGTCCAGAGAGTGCATTGGCACCACTGGGGATGCAGTGCAGTGAGTCCAGAGAGTGCACTGGTACCACTGGGGATGCAGCACAATGACTACAGAGAGTGCACTGGCACCTTGGGGATGCAGTGCTGTGAGTCCAGAGAGTGCACTGGCACCACTGGGGATGCACTGCTGTGAGTCCAGAGAGTGCACTGGCACCACTGGGGATGCAGTGTAGTGAGTCCACAGAGTGCACTGGCACCACTGGGGATGCACTGCAGTGAGTCCAGAGAGTGCACTGGCACCACTGGGGATGCAGTGCAGTGAGTCCAGAGAGTGCACTGGCACCACTCTGGATGCAGTGCGGTGAGTCCAGAGAGTGCACTGGCGCCACTGTGGATGCAGTACAGTGAGTCCACAGAGTGCACTGGCACCACTGGGGATGCAGTGCAGTGAGTCCAGAGAGTGCACTGGCACCACTGGGGATGTAGCGCAGTGAGTCCAGAGAGTGCACTGGCACCACTGGGGATGCAGTGCAGTGAGTCCAGAGAGTGCACTGGCACCACTGGGGATGCAGTGCAGTGAGTCCAGAGAGTGCACTGGCACCACTGGGGATGCAGTGCGGTGAGTCCAGAGAGTGCACTGGCACCACTGGGGATGCAGTGCGGTGAGTCCAGAGAGTGCACTGGCACCACTGGGGATGCAGTGCGGTGAGTCCAGAGAGTGCACTGGCACCACTGGGGATGCACTGCGGTGAGTCCAGAGAGTGCACTGGCACCACTGGGGATGCAGTGCAGTGAGTCCAGAGAGTGCACTGGCACCACTGGGGATGCAGTGCAGTGAGTCCAGAGAGTGCACTGGCACCACTGGGGATGCAGTGCAGTGACTCCAGAGAGTGCACTGGTACCACTGGTGATGCACTGCAGTGAGTCCAGAGAGTGCACTGGCACCACTGGGGATGCAGCGCAATGACTACAGAGAGTGCACTGGCACCACTGGGGATGCAGTGCAGTGAGTCCAGAGAGTGCACTGGCACCACTGGGGATGCACTGCAGCGAGTCCAGAGAGTGCACTGGCACCACTGGTGATGCAGTGCAGTGAGTCCAGAGAGTGCACTGGCACCACTTGGGATGCAGTGCATTGAGTCCAGAGAGAGCACTGGCACCACTGGGGATGCAGTGCAGTGAGTCCAGAGAGTGCACTGGCACCACTGGGGATGCAGTGCAGTGAGTCCAGAGAGTGCACTGGCACCACTGGGGATGCACTGCAGTGAGTCCAGAGAGTGCACTGGCACCACTGGGGATTCACTGCTGTGAGTCCAGAGAGTGCACTGGCACCACTGGGGATGCACTGCAGTGAGTCCGGAGGGTGCACTGGCACCACTGGTGATGCACTGCAGTGAGTCCAGACAGTGCACTGGCACCACTGGTGATGCAGCACAATGACTACATAGAGTGCACTGGCACCACTGGGGATGCAGTGCAGTGAGTCCAGAGAGTGCACTGGCACCACTGGGGATGCACTGCAGTGAGTCCAGAGAGTGCACTGGATCAATTGGGGATGCAGTTCAGTTAGTCCAGAGAGTGCACTGGCACCACTGGGGATGCACTGCAGTGAGTCCAGAGAGTGCACTGGCACCACTGGGGATGCACTGCAGTGAGTCCAGAGAGTACACTGGCACCACTGGGGATGCAGTGCAGTGAGTGCAGAGAGTGCACTGGCTCCACTGGGGATGCAGTGCAGTGAGTCCACAGAGTGCACTGGCACCACTGGGTATGCAGTACATTGCGTCCACAGAGTGCACTGGCACCACTGGGGATGCAGTGCAGTGAGTCCACAGAGTGCACTGGCACCACTGGGGATGCACTGCAGTGACTCTAGAGAGTGCACCGGCACCACTGGGGATGCAGTGCAGTGAGTCCAGAGAGTGCACTGGCACCACTGGGGATGCAGTGCAGTGAGTCCAGAGAGTGCACTGGCACCACTGGGGATGCAGCGCAATGACTTCATAGAGTGCACTGGCAGCACTGGGGATGCAGTGCAGTGAGTCCAGAGAGTGCACTAGCACCTCTGGGGATGCAGTGCAGTGACTCCAGAGAGTGCACTGGCACCACTGTGGATGCAGTACAGTGAGTCCACAGAGTGCACTGGCACCACTGGGGATGCACTGCAGTGAGTCCAGAGAGTGCACTGGCACCACTGGGGATGCAGTGCAGTGAGTGCAGAGAGTGCACTGGATCAATTGGGGATGCAGTTCAGTTAGTCCAGAGAGTGCACTGGCACCACTGGGGATGCAGTGCAGTGAGTCCAGAGAGTGCACTGGCTCCACTGGGGATGCAGTACAGTGACTCCAGAGAGTGAACTGGCACCACTGGGGATGCACTGCAGTGAGTCCAGAGAGTGCACTGGCACCACTGGGGATGCACTGCAGTGAGTCCAGAGAGTGCACTGGCACCACTGGGGATGCAGCGCAATGACTACAGAGAGTGCACTGGCACCACTGGGGATGCAGTGCAGTGAGTCCAGAGAGTGCACTGGCACCACTGGGGATGCACTGCAGCGAGTCCAGAGAGTGCACTGGCACCACTGGTGATGCAGTGCAGTGAGTCCAGAGAGTGCACTGGCACCACTGGGGATGCAGTGCATTGAGTCCAGAGAGAGCACTGGCACCACTGGGGATGCAGTGCAGTGAGTCCAGAGAGTGCACTGGCACCACTGGGGATGCAGTGCAGTGAGTCCAGAGAGTGCACTGGCACCACCGGGGATGCACTGCAGTGAGTCCAGAGAGTGCACTGGCACCACTGGGGATTCACTGCTGTGTGTCCAGAGAGTGCACTGGCACCACTGGGGATGCACTGCAGTGAGTCCGGAGGGTGCACTGGCACCACTGGTGATGCACTGCAGTGAGTCCAGAGAGTGCACTGGCACCACTGGGGATGCAGCACAATGACTACATAGAGTGCACTGGCACCACTGGGGATGCAGTGCAGTGAGTCCAGAGAGTGCACTGGCACCACTGGGGATGCACTGCAGTGAGTCCAGAGAGTGCACTGGATCAATTGGGGATGCAGTTCAGTTAGTCCAGAGAGTGCACTGGCACCACTGGGGATGCACTGCAGTGAGTCCAGAGAGTGCACTGGCACCACTGGGGATGCACTGCAGTGAGTCCAGAGAGTACACTGGCACCACTGGGGATGCAGTGCAGTGAGTGCAGAGAGTGCACTGGCTCCACTGGGGATGCAGTGCAGTGAGTCCACAGAGTGCACTGGCACCACTGGGTATGCAGTACATTGCGTCCACAGAGTGCACTGGCACCACTGGGGATGCAGTGCAGTGAGTCCACAGAGTGCACTGGCACCACTGGGGATGCACTGCAGTGACTCTAGAGAGTGCACCGGCACCACTGGGGATGCAGTGCAGTGAGTCCAGAGAGTGCACTGGCACCACTGGGGATGCAGTGCAGTGAGTCCAGAGAGTGCACTGGCACCACTGGGGATGCAGCGCAATGACTTCATAGAGTGCACTGGCAGCACTGGGGATGCAGTGCAGTGAGTCCAGAGAGTGCACTAGCACCACTGGGGATGCAGTGCAGTGACTCCAGAGAGTGCACTGGCACCACTGTGGATGCAGTACAGTGAGTCCACAGAGTGCACTGGCACCACTGGGGATGCAGTGCAGTGAGTGCAGAGAGTGCACTGGATCAATTGGGGATGCAGTTCAGTTAGTCCAGAGAGTGCACTGGCACCACTGGGGATGCAGTGCAGTGAGTCCAGAGAGTGCACTGGCTCCACTGGGGATGCAGTACAGTGACTCCAGAGAGTGAACTGGCACCACTGGGGATGCACTGCAGTGAGTCCAGAGAGTGCACTGGCACCACTGGGGATGCACTGCAGTGAGTCCAGAGAGTACACTGGCACCATTGGGGATGTACTGCAGTGAGTCCAGAGAGTGCACTGGCACCACTGGGGATGCAGTACAGTGAGTCCACAGAGTGCACTGGCACCACTGGGGATGCACTGCAGAGACTCCAGAGAGTGCACTGGCACCACTGGGGATGCAGTGCAGTGAGTCCAGAGAGTGCACTGGCACCACTGGGGATGCACGGAAGTGAGTCCAGAGAGTGCACTGGCACCACTGGGGACGCACTGCAGTGAGTCCAGAGAGTGCACTGTCAGCACTGGGGATGCAGTGCAGTGAGTCCAGATAGTGCACTGGCACCACTGGGGATGCAGTGCAGTGAGTCCAGAGAGTGCACTGGCACCACTGGGAATGCACTGCTGTGAGTCCAGAGAGTGCACTGGCACCACTGGGGATGCCGTGCGGTGAGTCCAGAGAGTGCACTGGCACCACTGGGGATGCAGTGTAGTGAGTGCAGAGAGTGCACTGGCACCTTGGGGATGCAGTGCAGTGAGTCCAGAGAGTGCATTGGCACCACTGGGGATGCAGTGCAGTGAGTCCAGAGAGTGCACTGGCACCACTGGGGCTGCACTGCAGTGAGTCCATAGAGTGCACTGGCACCACTGGGGATGCACTGAAATGACTCCTGAGAGTGCACTGGCCCCACTGGGGGTGCAGTGCAGTGAGTCCAGAGAGTGCACTGGTACCACTGGGGATGCACTGCAGTGAGTCCAGAGAGTGCACTGGCACCACTGGGGATGCAGTGCTGTGAGTCCAGAGAGTGCACTGGCACCACTGGGGATGCACTGCTGTGAGTCCAGAGAGTGCACTGGCACCACTGGGGATGCAGTGTAGTGAGTCCAGAGAGTGCACTGGCACCACTGGGGATGCACTGCAGTGAGTCCAGAGAGTGCACTGGCACCACTGGGGATGCAGTGCAGTGAGTCCAGAGAGTGCACTGGCACCACTCTGGATGCAGTGCGGTGAGTCCAGAGAGTGCACTGGCGCCACTGTGGATGCAGTACAGTGAGTCCAGAGAGTGCACTGGCACCACTGGGGATGCAGCGCAGTGAGTCCAGAGAGTGCACTGGCACCACTGGGGATGCAGCGCAGTGAGTCCAGAGAGTGTACTGGCACCACTGGGGATGCAGTGCAGTGAGTCCAGAGAGTGCACTGGCACCACTGGGGATGCAGTGCAGTGAGTCCAGAGAGTGCACTGGCACCACTGGGGATGCAGTGCGGTGAGTCCAGAGAGTGCACTGGCACCACTGGGGATGCAGTGCGGTGAGTCCAGAGAGTGCACTGGCACCACTGGGGATGCAGTGCGGTGAGTCCAGAGAGTGCACTGGCACCACTGGGGATGCACTGCAGTGAGTCCAGAGAGTGCACTGGCACCACTGGGGATGCAGTGCAGTGAGTCCAGAGAGTGCACTGGCACCACTGGGGATGCAGTGCAGTGAGTCCACAGAGTGCACTGGCACCACTGGGGATGCAGTGCAGTGACTCCAGAGAGTGCACTGGCACCACTGGTGATGCACTGCAGTGAGTCCAGAGAGTGCACTGGCACCACTGGGGGTGCAGCGCATTGACTACAGAGAGTGCACTGGCACCACTGGGGATGCAGTGCAGTGAGTCCAGAGAGTGCACTGGCACCACTGGGGATGCACTGCAGTGAGTCCAGAGAGTGCACTGGCACCACTGGTGATGCAGTGCAGTGAGTCCAGAGAGTGCACTGGCACCACTGGGGATGCAGTGCATTGAGTCCAGAGAAAGCACTGGCACCACTGGGGATGCAGTGCAGTGAGTCCAGAGAGTGCACTGGCACCACTGGGGATGCAGTGCAGTGAGTCCAGAGAGTGCACTGGCACCACTGGGGATGCACTGCAGTGAGTCCAGAGAGTGCACTGGCACCACTGGGGATTCACTGCTGTGAGTCCAGAGAGTGCACTGGCACCACTGGGGATGCACTGCAGTGAGTCCGGAGGGTGCACTGGCACCACTGGTGATGCACTGCAGTGAGTCCAGAGAGTGCACTGGCACCACTGGGGATGCAGCACAATGACTACATAGAGTGCACTGGCACCACTGGGGATGCAGTGCAGTGAGTCCAGAGAGTGCACTGGCACCACTGGGGATGCACTGCAGTGAGTCCAGAGAGTGCACTGGATCAATTGGGGATGCAGTTCAGTTAGTCCAGAGAGTGCACTGGCACCACTGGGGATGCACTGCAGTGAGTCCAGAGAGTGCACTGGCACCACTGGGGATGCACTGCAGTGAGTCCAGAGAGTACACTGGCACCACTGGGGATGCAGTGCAGTGAGTGCAGAGAGTGCACTGGCTCCACTGGGGATGCAGTGCAGTGAGTCCACAGAGTGCACTGGCACCACTGGGGATGCACTGCAGTGAGTCCAGAGAGTGCACTGGCACCACTGGGGATGCACTGCAGTGAGTCCAGAGAGTGCACTGGCACCACTCTGGATGCAGTGCCGTGAGTCCAGAGAGTGCACTGGCACCACTGGGGATGCAGTGCATTGAGTCCACAGAGTGCACTGGCACCACTGGGGATGCACTGCAGTGAGTCCAGAGAGTGCACTGGCACCACTGGGGATGCAGTGTAGTGAGTCCAGAGAGTGCACTGGCACCACTGGGGATGCACTGCAATGACTCTAGAGAGTGCACAGGCAATACTCTGGATGCAGTGCGGTGAGTCCAGAGAGTGCACTGGCACCACTGGGGATGCAGTACAGTGAGTCCACAGAGTGCACTGGCACCACTGGGGATGCACTGCAGTGACTCCAGAGAGTGCACTGGCACCACTGGGGATGCAGTGCAGTGAGTGCAGAGAGTGCACTGGATCAATTGGGAATGCAGTTCAGTTAGTCCAGAGAGTGCACTGGCACCACTGGGGATGCAGTGCAGTGAGTCCAGAGAGTGCACTGGCACCACTGGGGATGCAGTACAGTGACTCCAGAGAGTGAACTGGCACCACTGGGGATGCACTGCAGTGAGTCCAGAGAGTGCACTGGCACCACTGGGGATGCACTGCAGTGAGTCCAGAGAGTACACTGGCACCATTGGGGATGTACTGCAGTGAGTCCAGAGAGTGCACTGGCACCACTGGGGATGCAGTACAGTGAGTCCACAGAGTGCACTGGCACCACTGGGGATGCACTGCAGAGACTCCAGAGAGTGCACTGGCACCACTGGGGATGCAGTGCAGTGAGTCCAGAGAGTGCACTGGCACCACTGGGGATGCACTGAAGTGAGTCCAGAGAGTGCACTGGCACCACTGGGGATGCACTGCAGTGAGTCCAGAGAGTGCACTGTCAGCACTGGGGATGCAGTGCAGTGAGTCCAGATAGTGCACTGGCACCACTGGGGATGCAGTGCAGTGAGTCCAGAGAGTGCACTGGCACCACTGGGAATGCACTGCTGTGAGTCCAGAGAGTGCACTGGCACCACTGGGGATGCCGTGCGGTGAGTCCAGAGAGTGCACTGGCACCACTGGGGATGCAGTGTAGTGAGTGCAGAGAGTGCACTGGCACCTTGGGGATGCAGTGCAGTGAGTCCAGAGAGTGCATTGGCACCACTGGGGATGCAGTGCAGTGAGTCCAGAGAGTGCACTGGTACCACTGGGGATGCAGCACAATGACTACAGAGAGTGCACTGGCACCTTGGGGATGCAGTGCTGTGAGTCCAGAGAGTGCACTGGCACCACTGGGGATGCACTGCTGTGAGTCCAGAGAGTGCACTGGCACCACTGGGGATGCAGTGTAGTGAGTCCACAGAGTGCACTGGCACCACTGGGGATGCACTGCAGTGAGTCCAGAGAGTGCACTGGCACCACTGGGGATGCAGTGCAGTGAGTCCAGAGAGTGCACTGGCACCACTCTGGATGCAGTGCGGTGAGTCCAGAGAGTGCACTGGCGCCACTGTGGATGCAGTACAGTGAGTCCACAGAGTGCACTGGCACCACTGGGGATGCAGTGCAGTGAGTCCAGAGAGTGCACTGGCACCACTGGGGATGTAGCGCAGTGAGTCCAGAGAGTGCACTGGCACCACTGGGGATGCAGTGCAGTGAGTCCAGAGAGTGCACTGGCACCACTGGGGATGCAGTGCAGTTAGTCCAGAGAGTGCACTGGCACCACTGGGGATGCAGTGCGGTGAGTCCAGAGAGTGCACTGGCACCACTGGTTATGCAGTGCGGTGAGTCCAGAGAGTGCACTGGCACCACTGGGGATGCAGTGCGGTGAGTCCAGAGAGTGCACTGGCACCACTGGGGATGCACTGCGGTGAGTCCAGAGAGTGCACTGGCACCACTGGGGATGCAGTGCAGTGAGTCCAGAGAGTGCACTGGCACCACTGGGGATGCAGTGCAGTGAGTCCAGAGAGTGCACTGGCACCACTGGGGATGCAGTGCAGTGACTCCAGAGAGTGCACTGGTACCACTGGTGATGCACTGCAGTGAGTCCAGAGAGTGCACTGGCACCACTGGGGATGCAGCGCAATGACTACAGAGAGTGCACTGGCACCACTGGGGATGCAGTGCAGTGAGTCCAGAGAGTGCACTGGCACCACTGGGGATGCACTGCAGCGAGTCCAGAGAGTGCACTGGCACCACTGGTGATGCAGTGCAGTGAGTCCAGAGAGTGCACTGGCACCACTTGGGATGCAGTGCATTGAGTCCAGAGAGAGCACTGGCACCACTGGGGATGCAGTGCAGTGAGTCCAGAGAGTGCACTGGCACCACTGGGGATGCAGTGCAGTGAGTCCAGAGAGTGCACTGGCACCACTGGGGATGCACTGCAGTGAGTCCAGAGAGTGCACTGGCACCACTGGGGATTCACTGCTGTGAGTCCAGAGAGTGCA
Organism: Anser anser; assembly: GCF_964211835.1. Taxonomy (NCBI): domain Eukaryota; kingdom Metazoa; phylum Chordata; class Aves; order Anseriformes; family Anatidae; genus Anser; species Anser anser. Next base: position 43,488 of record NW_028153888.1, on the reverse strand, counting down.
CTGGCACCACTGGGGATGCACTGCAGTGAGTCCGGAGGGTGCACTGGCACCACTGGTGATGCACTGCAGTGAGTCCAGACAGTGCACTGGCACCACTGGGGATGCAGCACAATGACTACATAGAGTGCACTGGCACCACTGGGGATGCAGTGCAGTGAGTCCAGAGAGTGCACTGGCACCACTGGGGATGCACTGCAGTGAGTCCAGAGAGTGCACTGGATCAATTGGGGATGCAGTTCAGTTAGTCCAGAGAGTGCACTGGCACCACTGGGGATGCACTGCAGTGAGTCCAGATAGTGCACTGGCACCACTGGGGATGCACTGCAGTGAGTCCAGAGAGTGCACTGGCACCACTGGGGATGCAGCGCAATGACTACAGAGAGTGCACTGGCACCACTGGGGATGCAGTGCAGTGAGTCCAGAGAGTGCACTGGCACCACTGGGGATGCACTGCAGCGAGTCCAGAGAGTGCACTGGCACCACTGGTGATGCAGTGCAGTGAGTCCAGAGAGTGCACTGGCACCACTGGGGATGCAGTGCATTGAGTCCAGAGAGAGCACTGGCACCACTGGGGATGCAGTGCAGTGAGTCCAGAGAGTGCACTGGCACCACTGGGGATGCAGTGCAGTGAGTCCAGAGAGTGCACTGGCACCACCGGGGATGCACTGCAGTGAGTCCAGAGAGTGCACTGGCACCACTGGGGATTCACTGCTGTGTGTCCAGAGAGTGCACTGGCACCACTGGGGATGCACTGCAGTGAGTCCGGAGGGTGCACTGGCACCACTGGTGATGCACTGCAGTGAGTCCAGAGAGTGCACTGGCACCACTGGGGATGCAGCACAATGACTACATAGAGTGCACTGGCACCACTGGGGATGCAGTGCAGTGAGTCCAGAGAGTGCACTGGCACCACTGGGGATGCACTGCAGTGAGTCCAGAGAGTGCACTGGATCAATTGGGGATGCAGTTCAGTTAGTCCAGAGAGTGCACTGGCACCACTGGGGATGCACTGCAGTGAGTCCAGAGAGTGCACTGGCACCACTGGGGATGCACTGCAGTGAGTCCAGAGAGTACACTGGCACCACTGGGGATGCAGTGCAGTGAGTGCAGAGAGTGCACTGGCTCCACTGGGGATGCAGTGCAGTGAGTCCACAGAGTGCACTGGCACCACTGGGTATGCAGTACATTGCGTCCACAGAGTGCACTGGCACCACTGGGGATGCAGTGCAGTGAGTCCACAGAGTGCACTGGCACCACTGGGGATGCAGTGCAGTGAGTGCAGAGAGTGCACTGGATCAATTGGGGATGCAGTTCAGTTAGTCCAGAGAGTGCACTGGCACCACTGGGGATGCAGTGCAGTGAGTCCAGAGAGTGCACTGGCTCCACTGGGGATGCAGTACAGTGACTCCAGAGAGTGAACTGGCACCACTGGGGATGCACTGCAGTGAGTCCAGAGAGTGCACTGGCACCACTGGGGATGCACTGCAGTGAGTCCAGAGAGTACACTGGCACCATTGGGGATGTACTTCAGTGAGTCCAGAGAGTGCACTGGCACCACTGGGGATGCAGTACAGTGAGTCCACAGAGTGCACTGGCACCACTGGGGATGCACTGCAGAGACTCCAGAGAGTGCACTGGCACCACTGGGGATGCAGTGCAGTGAGTCCAGAGAGTGCACTGGCACCACTGGGGATGCACGGAAGTGAGTCCAGAGAGTGCACTGGCACCACTGGGGATGCACTGCAGTGAGTCCAGAGAGTGCACTGTCAGTACTGGGGATGCAGTGCAGTGAGTCCAGATAGTGCACTGGCACCACTGGGGATGCAGTGCAGTGAGTCCAGAGAGTGCACTGGCACCACTGGGAATGCACTGCTGTGAGTCCAGAGAGTGCACTGGCACCACTGGGGATGCCGTGCGGTGAGTCCAGAGAGTGCACTGGCACCACTGGGGATGCAGTGTAGTGAGTGCAGAGAGTGCACTGGCACCTTTGGGATGCAGTGCAGTGAGTCCAGAGAGTGCATTGGCACCACTGGGGATGCAGTGCAGTGAGTCCAGAGAGTGCACTGGCACCACTGGGGCTGCACTGCAGTGAGTCCATAGAGTGCACTGGCACCACTGGGGATGCACTGAAATGACTCCTGAGAGTGCACTGGCCCCACTGGGGGTGCAGTGCAGTGAGTCCAGAGAGTGCACTGGTACCACTGGGGATGCACTGCAGTGAGTCCAGAGAGTGCACTGGCACCACTGGGGATGCAGTGCTGTGAGTCCAGAGAGTGCACTGGCACCACTGGGGATGCACTGCTGTGAGTCCAGAGAGTGCACTGGCACCACTGGGGATGCAGTGTAGTGAGTCCAGAGAGTGCACTGGCACCACTGGGGATGCACTGCAGTGAGTCCAGAGAGTGCACTGGCACCACTGGGGATGCAGTGCAGTGAGTCCAGAGAGTGCACTGGCACCACTCTGGATGCAGTGCGGTGAGTCCAGAGAGTGCACTGGCGCCACTGTGGATGCAGTACAGTGAGTCCAGAGAGTGCACTGGCACCACTGGGGATGCAGCGCAGTGAGTCCAGAGAGTGCACTGGCACCACTGGGGATGCAGCGCAGTGAGTCCAGAGAGTGCACTGGCACCACTGGGGATGCAGTGCAGTGAGTCCAGAGAGTGCACTGGCACCACTGGGGATGCAGTGCAGTGAGTCCAGAGAGTGCACTGGCACCACTGGGGATGCAGTGCGGTGAGTCCAGAGAGTGCACTGGCACCACTGGGGATGCAGTGCGGTGAGTCCAGAGAGTGCACTGGCACCACTGGGGATGCAGTGCGGTGAGTCCAGAGAGTGCACTGGCACCACTGGGGATGCACTGCAGTGAGTCCAGAGAGTGCACTGGCACCACTGGGGATGCAGTGCAGTGAGTCCAGAGAGTGCACTGGCACCACTGGGGATGCAGTGCAGTGAGTCCACAGAGTGCACTGGCACCACTGGGGATGCAGTGCAGTGACTCCAGAGAGTGCACTGGCACCACTGGTGATGCACTGCAGTGAGTCCAGAGAGTGCACTGGCACCACTGGGGATGCAGCGCATTGACTACAGAGAGTGCACTGGCACCACTGGGGATGCAGTGCAGTGAGTCCAGAGAGTGCACTGGCACCACTGGGGATGCACTGCAGCGAGTCCAGAGAGTGCACTGGCACCACTGGTGATGCAGTGCAGTGAGTCCAGAGAGTGCACTGGCACCACTGGGGATGCAGTGCATTGAGTCCAGAGAGTGCACTGGCACCACTGGGGATGCAGTGCAGTGAGTCCAGAGAGTGCACTGGCACCACTGGGGATGCAGTGCAGTGAGTCCAGAGAGTGCACTGGCACCACTGGGGATGCACTGCAGTGAGTCCAGAGAGTGCACTGGCACCACTGGGGATTCACTGCTGTGAGTCCAGAGAGTGCACTGGCACCACTGGGGATGCACTGCAGTGAGTCCGGAGGGTGCACTGGCACCACTGGTGATGCACTGCAGTGAGTCCAGAGAGTGCACTGGCTCCACTGGGGATGCAGCACAATGACTACATAGAGTGCACTGGCACCACTGGGGATGCAGTGCAGTGAGTCCAGAGAGTGCACTGGCACCACTGGGGATGCACTGCAGTGAGTCCAGAGAGTGCACTGGATCAATTGGGGATGCAGTTCAGTTAGTCCAGAGAGTGCACTGGCACCACTGGGGATGCACTGCAGTGAGTCCAGAGAGTGCACTGGCACCACTGGGGATGCACTGCAGTGAGTCCAGAGAGTACACTGGCACCACTGGGGATGCAGTGCAGTGAGTGCAGAGAGTGCACTGGCTCCACTGGGGATGCAGTGCAGTGAGTCCACAGAGTGCACTGGCACCACTGGGGATGCACTGCAGTGACTCTAGAGAGTGCACCGGCACCACTGGGGATGCAGTGCAGTGAGTCCAGAGAGTGCACTGGCACCACTGGGGATGCAGTGCAGTGAGTCCAGAGAGTGCACTGGCACCACTGGGGATGCAGTGCAGTGAGTCCAGAGAGTGCACTGGCACCACTGGGGATGCAGTGCGGTGAGTCCAGAGAGTGCACTGGCACCACTGGGGATGCAGTGCGGTGAGTCCAGAGAGTGCACTGGCACCACTGGGGATGCAGTGCGGTGAGTCCAGAGAGTGCACTGGCACCACTGGGGATGCACTGCAGTGAGTCCAGAGAGTGCACTGGCACCACTGGGGATGCAGTGCAGTGAGTCCAGAGAGTGCACTGGCACCACTGGGGATGCAGTGCAGTGAGTCCACAGAGTGCACTGGCACCACTGGGGATGCAGTGCAGTGACTCCAGAGAGTGCACTGGCACCACTGGTGATGCACTGCAGTGAGTCCAGAGAGTGCACTGGCACCACTGGGGATGCAGCGCATTGACTACAGAGAGTGCACTGGCACCACTGGGGATGCAGTGCAGTGAGTCCAGAGAGTGCACTGGCACCACTGGGGATGCACTGCAGCGAGTCCAGAGAGTGCACTGGCACCACTGGTGATGCAGTGCAGTGAGTCCAGAGAGTGCACTGGCACCACTGGGGATGCAGTGCATTGAGTCCAGAGAGTGCACTGGCACCACTGGGGATGCAGTGCAGTGAGTCCAGAGAGTGCACTGGCACCACTGGGGATGCAGTGCAGTGAGTCCAGAGAGTGCACTGGCACCACTGGGGATGCACTGCAGTGAGTCCAGAGAGTGCACTGGCACCACTGGGGATTCACTGCTGTGAGTCCAGAGAGTGCACTGGCACCACTGGGGATGCACTGCAGTGAGTCCGGAGGGTGCACTGGCACCACTGGTGATGCACTGCAGTGAGTCCAGAGAGTGCACTGGCACCACTGGGGATGCAGCACAATGACTACATAGAGTGCACTGGCACCACTGGGGATGCAGTGCAGTGAGTCCAGAGAGTGCACTGGCACCACTGGGGATGCACTGCAGTGAGTCCAGAGAGTGCACTGGATCAATTGGGGATGCAGTTCAGTTAGTCCAGAGAGTGCACTGGCACCACTGGGGATGCACTGCAGTGAGTCCAGAGAGTGCACTGGCACCACTGGGGATGCACTGCAGTGAGTCCAGAGAGTACACTGGCACCACTGGGGATGCAGTGCAGTGAGTGCAGAGAGTGCACTGGCTCCACTGGGGATGCAGTGCAGTGAGTCCACAGAGTGCACTGGCACCACTGGGGATGCACTGCAGTGACTCTAGAGAGTGCACCGGCACCACTGGGGATGCAGTGCAGTGAGTCCAGAGAGTGCACTGGCACCACTGGGGATGCAGTGCAGTGAGTCCAGAGAGTGCACTGGCACCACTGGGGATGCAGCGCAATGACTTCATAGAGTGCACTGGCAGCACTGGGGATGCAGTGCAGTGAGTCCAGAGAGTGCACTAGCACCACTGGGGATGCAGTGCAGTGACTCCAGAGAGTGCACTGGCACCACTGGGGATGCACTGCAGTGAGTCCAGAGAGTGCACTGGCACCACTGGGGATGCAGTGCAGTGAGTCCAGAGAGTGCACTGGCACCACTCTGGATGCAGTGCGGTGAGTCCAGAGAGTGCACTGGCACCACTGGGGATGCACTGCAGCGAGTCCAGAGAGTGCACTGGCACCACTGGTGATGCAGTGCAGTGAGTCCAGAGAGTGCACTGGCACCACTGGGGATGCAGTGCATTGAGTCCAGAGAAAGCACTGGCACCACTGGGGATGCAGTGCATTGAGTCCAGAGAAAGCACTGGCACCACTGGGGATGCAGTGCAGTGAGTCCAGAGAGTGCACTGGCACCACTGGGGATGCACTGCAGTGAGTCCAGAGAGTGCACTGGCACCACTGGGGATTCACTGCTGTGAGTCCAGAGAGTGCACTGGCACCACTGGGGATGCACTGCAGTGAGTCCGGAGGGTGCACTGGCACCACTGGTGATGCACTGCAGTGAGTCCAGAGAGTGCACTGGCACCACTGGGGATGCAGCACAATGACTACATAGAGTGCACTGGCACCACTGGGGATGCAGTGCAGTGAGTCCAGAGAGTGCACTGGCACCACTGGGGATGCACTGCAGTGAGTCCAGAGAGTGCACTGGATCAATTGGGGATGCAGTTCAGTTAGTCCAGAGAGTGCACTGGCACCACTGGGGATGCACTGCAGTGAGTCCAGAGAGTGCACTGGCACCACTGGGGATGCACTGCAGTGAGTCCAGAGAGTACACTGGCACCACTGGGGATGCAGTGCAGTGAGTGCAGAGAGTGCACTGGCTCCACTGGGGATGCAGTGCAGTGAGTCCACAGAGTGCACTGGCACCACTGGGGATGCACTGCAGTGACTCTAGAGAGTGCACCGGCACCACTGGGGATGCAGTGCAGTGAGTCCAGAGAGTGCACTGGCACCACTGGGGATGCAGTGCAGTGAGTCCAGAGAGTGCACTGGCACCACTGGGGATGCAGCGCAATGACTTCATAGAGTGCACTGGCAGCACTGGGGATGCAGTGCAGTGAGTCCAGAGAGTGCACTAGCACCACTGGGGATGCAGTGCAGTGACTCCAGAGAGTGCACTGGCACCACTGGGGATGCACTGCAGTGAGTCCAGAGAGTGCACTGGCACCACTGGGGATGCAGTGCAGTGAGTCCAGAGAGTGCACTGGCACCACTCTGGATGCAGTGCGGTGAGTCCAGAGAGTGCACTGGCACCACTGGGGATGCAGTGCAGTGAGTTCAGAGAGTGCACTGGCACCACTGGGGATGCACTGCAGTGAGTCCAGAGAGTGCACTGGCACCACTGGTGATGCAGTGCAGTGAGTCCAGAGAGTGCACTGGCACCACTGGGGATGCACTGCAATGACTCTAGAGAGTGCACTGGCACCACTGGGGATGCAGTGCGGTGAGTCCAGAGAGTGCACTGGCACCACTGTGGATGCAGTACAGTGAGTCCACAGAGTGCACTGGCACCACTGGGGATGCACTGCAGTGACTCCAGAGAGTGCACCGGCACCACTGGGGATGCACTGCAGTGAGTCCAGAGAGTGCACTGGATCAATTGGGGATGCAGTTCAGTTAGTCCAGAGAGTGCACTGGCACCACTGGGGATGCAGTGCAGTGAGTCCAGAGAGTGCACTGGCACCACTGGGGATGCAGTACAGTGACTCCAGAGAGTGAACTGGCACCACTGGGGATGCACTGCAGTGAGTCCAGAGAGTGCACTGGCACCACTGGGGATGCACTGCAGTGAGCGCAGAGAGTACACTGGCACCATTGGGGATGTACTGCAGTGAGTCCAGAGAGTGCACTGGCACCACTGGGGATGCAGTACAGTGAGTCCAGAGAGTGCACTGGCACCACTGGGTATGCACTGCAGAGACTCCAGAGAGTGCACTGGCACCACTGGGGATGCAGTGCAGTGAGTCCAGAGAGTGCACTGGCACCACTGGGGATGCACTGCAGTGAGTCCAGAGAGTGCACTAACACCACTGGGGATGCAGTGCAGTGAGTCCAGAGAGTGCACTGTCAGCACTGGGGATGCAGTGCAGTGAGTCCAGATAGTGCACTGGCACCACTGGGGATGCAGTACAGTGAGTCCAGAGAGTGCACTGGCACCACTGGGAATGCACTGCTGTGAGTCCAGAGAGTGCACTGGCACCACTGGGGATGCAGTGCAGTGAGTCCAGAGAGTGCACTGGCACCACTGGGGATGCAGTGTAGTGAGTGCAGAGAGTGCACTGGCACCTTGGGGATGCAGTGCAGTGAGTCGAGAGAGTGCATTGGCACCACTGGGGATGCAGTGCAGTGAGTCCAGAGAGTGCACTGGCACCACTGGGGATGCACTGCAGTGAGTTTATAGAGTGCACTGGCACTACTGGGGATGCACTGAAATGACTCCAGAGAGTGCACTGGCCCCACTGGGGGTGCAGTGCAGTGAGTCCAGAGAGCTCACTGGTACCACTGGGGATGCAGCGCAATGACTACAGAGAGTGCACTGGCACCACTGGGGATGCAGTGCTGTGAGTCCAGAGAGTGCACTGGCACCACTGGGGATTCACTGCTGTGAGTCCAGAGAGTGCACTGGCACCACTGGGGATGCAGTGTAGTGAGTCCAGAGAGTGCACTGGCACCACTGGGGATGCACTGCAGTGAGTCCAGAGAGTGCACTGGCACCACTGGGGATGCAGTGCAGTGAGTCCAGAGAGTGCACTGGCACCACTCTGGATGCAGTGCGGTGAGTCCAGAGAGTGCACTGGCGCCACTGTGCATGCAGTGCAGTGAGTCCACAGAGTGCACTGGCACCACTGGGGATGCACTGCAGTGAGTCCAGAGAGTGCACTGGCACCACTGGTGATGCAGTGCAGTGAGTCCAGAGAGTGCACTGGATCAATTGGGGATGCAGTTCAGTTAGTCCAGAGAGTGCACTGGCACCACTGGGGATGCAGTGCAGTGAGTCCAGAGAGTGCACTGGCACCACTGGGGATGCAGTGCAGTGAGTCCAGAGAGTGCACTGGCACCACTGGGGATGCAGTACAGTGACTCCAGAGAGTGAACTGGCACCACTGGCGATGCAGTGTAGTGAGTCCAGAGAGTGCACTGTCACCACTGGGGATGCACTGCAGTGAGTGCAGAGAGTACACTGGCACCATTGGGGATGTACTGCAGTGAGTCCAGAGAGTGCACTGGCACCACTGGGGATGCAGTGCAGTGAGTCCAGAGAGTGCACTGGCACCTTGGGGATGCAGTACAGAGACTCCAGAGAGTACACTGGCACCACTGGGGATGCAGTGCAGTGAGTCCAGAGAGTGCACTGGCACCACTGGGGATGCACTGCAGTGACTCCAGAGAGTGCACTGGCACCACTGGGGATGCAGTGCAGTGAGTCCAGAGAGTGCACTGTCAGCACTGGGGATGCAGTGCAGTGAGTGCAGATAGTGCACTGGCACCACTGGGGATGCAGTGCAGTGAGTCCAGAGAGTGCACTGGCACCACTGGGAATGCACTGCTGTGAGTCCAGAGAGTGCACTGGCACCACTGGGGATGCACTGCAGTGAGTCCAGAGAGTGCACTGGCACCACTGGGGATGCAGTGTAGTGAGTGCAGAGAGTGCACTGGCACCTTGGGGATGCAGTGCAGTGAGTCCAGAGAGTGCATTGGCACCACTGGGGATGCAGTGCAGTGAGTCCAGAGAGTGCACTGGCACCACTGGGGATGCACTGCAGTGAGTCCATAGAGTGCACTGGCACCACTGGGGATGCACTGAAATGACTCCAGAGAGTGCACTGGCCCCACTGGGGGTGCAGTGCAGTGAGTCCAGAGAGTGCACTGGTACCACTGGGGATGCAGCGCAATGACTACAGAGAGTGCACTGGCACCACTGGGGATGCAGTGCTGTGAGTCCAGAGAGTGCACTGGCACCACTGGGGATTCACTGCTGTGAGTCCAGAGAGTGCACTGGCACCACTGGGGATGCAGTGTAGTGAGTCCAGAGAGTGCACTGGCACCACTGGGGATGCACTGCAGTGAGTCCAGAGAGTGCACTGGCACCACTGGGGATGCAGTGCAGTGAGTCCAGAGAGTGCACTGGCACCACTCTGGATGCAGTGCGGTGAGTCCAGAGAGTGCACTGGCGCCACTGTGGATGCAGTACAGTGAGTCCACAGAGTGAACTGGCACCACTGGCGTAGCAGTGTAGTGAGTCCACAGAGTGAACTGTCACCACTGGGGATGCACTGCAGTGAGTGCAGAGAGTACACTGGCACCATTGGGGATGTACTGCAGTGAGTCCAGAGAGTGCACTGGCACCACTGTGGATGCAGTGCAGTGAGTCCAGAGAGTGCACTGGCACCTTGGGGATGCAGTACAGTGAGTCCAGAGAGTGCACTGGCACCACTGGGGATGCACTGCAGAGACTCCAGAGAGTGCACTGGCACCACTGGGGATGCAGCGCAGTGAGTCCAGAGAGTGCACTGGCACCACTGGGGATGCACTGCAGTGAGTCCAGAGAGTGCACTGGCACCACTGGGGATGCAGTGCAGTGAGTCCAGAGAGTGCACTGGCACCACTGGGGATGCAGTGCGGTGAGTCCAGAGAGTGCACTGGCACCACTGGGGATGCAGTGCAGTGAGTCCAGAGAGTGCACTGGCACCACTGGGGATGCAGTGCAGTGAGTCCAGAGAGTGCACTGGCACCACTCTGGATGCAGTGCGGTGAGTCCAGAGAGTGCACTGGCACCACTGGGGATGCAGTGCAGTGAGTCCAGAGAGTGCACTGGCACCACTGGGGATGCAGTGCAGTGAGTCCAGAGAGTTCACTGGAACCACTGGGGATGCAGTGCAGTGAATCCAGAGAGTGCACTGGCACCACTGGGGATGCAGTGCAGTGAGTCCATAGAGTGCACTGGCACCACTGGGGATGCACTGCAGAGAGTCCAGAGAGTGCACTGGCACCACTGGGGATGCACTGCAGTGAGTGCAGAGAGTACACTGGCACCTCTGGGGATGCACTGCAGTGAGTCCAGAGAGTGCACTGGCACCACTGGGGATGCCGTGCGGTGAGTCCAGAGAGTGCACTGGCACCACTGGGGATGCAGTACAGTAAGTCCACAGAGTGCACTGGCACCACTGGGGATGCAGTGCAGTGAGTCCAGAGAGTGCACTGGCACCACTGGGGATGCAGTGAAGTGAGTCCAGAGAGTGCACTGGCACCACTGGGGATGCACTGCAGTGACTCTAGAGAGTGCACTGCACCACTGGGGATGCAGTGTAGTGAGTCCAGAGAGTGCACTGGCACCACTGGGGACGCACTGCAGTGAGTCCAGGGACTGCACTGGCACCACTGGGGATGCAGTGCAGTGAGTCCAGAGACTGCACTGGCACCACTGGGGATGCAGTGCAGTGAGTCCAGAGAGTGCACTGGCACCACTGGGGAAGCACTGCAGTGACTCCAGAGAGTGCACTGGCACCACTGGGGATGCAGTGCAGTGAGTCCAGAGAGTGCACTGGCACCACTGGGGATGCAGTGCAGTGACTCCAGAGAGTGCACTGGCACCACTGTGGATGCACTGCAGTGAGTCCAGAGAGTGCACTGGCACCACTGGGGATGCAGTGCAGTGAGTCCAGAGAGTGCACTGGCACCACTGGGGATGCAGTGCGGTGAGTCCAGAGAGTGCACTGGCACCACTGGGGATGCAGTGCAGTGAGTCCAGAGATTGCACTGGCACCACTGGGGATGCACTGCAGTGAGTCCAGAGAGTGCACTGTCAGTACTGGGGATGCAGTGCAGTGAGTCCAGAGAGTGCACTGGCACCACTGGGGACGCACTGCAGTGACTCTAGAGAGTGCACTGGCACCACTCTGGATGCAGCGCGGTGAGTCCAGAGAGTGCACTGGATCAATTGGGGATGCAGTTCAGTTAGTCCAGAGAGTGCACTGGCACCACTGGGGATGCACTGCAGTGAGTCCAGAGAGTGCACTGGCACCACTGGGGATGCAGTACAGTGACTCCAGAGAGTGAACTGGCACCACTGGGGATGCACTGCAGTGAGTCCAGAGAGTGCACTGGCACCACTGGGGATGCGGTGCAGTGAGTCCAGAGAGTGCACTGGCACCACTGGGGATGCACTGCAGTGACTCTAGAGAGTGCACTGGCACCACTGGGGATGCAGTGCAGTGAGTCCAGAGAGTGCACTGGATCAATTGGGGATGCAGTTCAGTTAGTCCAGAGAGTGCACTGGCACCACTGGGGATGCAGTGCGGTGAGTCCAGAGAGTGCACTGGCACCACTGGGGATGCAGTGCAGTGAGTCCAGAGATTGCACTGGCACCACTGGGGATGCACTGCAGTGAGTCCAGAGAGTGCACTGTCAGTACTGGGGATGCAGTGCAGTGAGTCCAGAGAGTGCACTGGCACCACTGGGGACGCACTGCAGTGACTCTAGAGAGTGCACTGGCACCACTCTGGATGCAGCGCGGTGAGTCCAGAGAGTGCACTGGATCAATTGGGGATGCAGTTCAGTTAGTCCAGAGAGTGCACTGGCACCACTGGGGATGCACTGCAGTGAGTCCAGAGAGTGCACTGGCACCACTGGGGATGCAGTACAGTGACTCCAGAGAGTGAACTGGCACCACTGGGGATGCACTGCAGTGAGTCCAGAGAGTGCACTGGCACCACTGGGGATGCGGTGCAGTGAGTCCAGAGAGTGCACTGGCACCACTGGGGATGCACTGCAGTGACTCTAGAGAGTGCACTGGCACCACTGGGGATGCAGTGCAGTGAGTCCAGAGAGTGCACTGGATCAATTGGGGATGCAGTTCAGTTAGTCCAGAGAGTGCACTGGCACCACTGGGGATGCACTGCAGTGAGTGCAGAGAGTACACTGGCACCTCTGGGGATGCACTGCAGTGAGTCCAGACAGTGCACTGGCACCACTGGGGATGCCGTGCGGTGAGTCCAGAGAGTGCACTGGCACCACTGGGGATGCAGTACAGTAAGTCCACAGAGTGCACTGGCACCACTGGGGATGCAGTGCAGTGAGTCCAGAGAGTGCACTGGCACCACTGGTGATGCAGTGCAGTGAGTCCAGAGAGTGCACTGGCACCACTGGGGATGCAGTGCAGTGAGTCCATAGAGTGCACTGGCACCACTGGGGATGCACTGCAGAGAGTCCAGAGAGTGCACTGGCACCACTGGGGATGCACTGCAGTGAGTGCAGAGAGTACACTGGCACCTCTGGGGATGCACTGCAGTGAGTCCAGAGAGTGCACTGGCACCACTGGGGATGCCGTGCGGTGAGTCCAGAGAGTGCACTGGCACCACTGGGGATGCAGTGCAGTGATTCCAGAGAGTGCACTGGCACCACTGGGGATGCAGTGCAGTGACTCCAGAGAGTGCACTGGCACCACTGGTGATGCAGTGCAGTGAGTCCAGAGAGTGCACTGGCACCACTGGAGATGCAGTGCAGTGAGTCCAGAGAGTGCACTGGCACCACTGGGGATGCAGTGCAGTGAGTGCAGAGAGTGCACTGGCACCACTGGGGATGCACTGCAGTGAGTCCAGACAGTGCACTGGCACCACTGGGGATGCAGTGCAGTGAGTCCAGAGAGTGCACTGGCACCACTGGGGATGCACTGCAGTGAATCTAGAGAGTGCACTGCACCACTGGGGATGCAGTGTAGTGAGTCCAGAGAGTGCACTGTCACCACTGGGGATGCAGTGTAGTGAGTCAAGAGAGTGCACTGGCACCACTGGGGATGCACTGCAGTGAGTCCAGAGAGTGCACTGGCACCACTGGGGATGCAGTGCAGTGAGTCCAGAGACTGCACTGGCACCACTGGGGATGCACTGCAGTGAGTCCAGAGAGTGCACTGGCACCTTGGGGATGCAGTGCAGTGAGTCCAGAGAGTGCACTGGTACCACTGGGGATGCAGTGCAGTGAGTCCAGAGATTGCACTGGCACCACTGGGGATGCAGTGCAGTGAGTCCAGAGAGTGCACTGGCACCACTGGGGATGCAGTGCAGTGAGTCCAGAGAGTGCACTGGCACCACTGCGGATGCAGCGCAATGACTACGTAGAGTGCGCTGGCACCACTGTGGATGCACTGCAGTGAGTCCAGAGAGTGCACTGGCACCACTGGGGATGCAGTGCAGTGAGTCCAGAGAGTGCACTGGCACTACTGTGGATGCAGTACAGTGAGTCCAGAGAGTGCACTGGCACCACTGGGGATGCACTGCAGAGACTCCAGAGAGTGCACTGGCACCACTGGGGATGCAGCGCAGTGAGTCCAGAGAGTGCACTGGCACCACTGGGGATGCAGTGCTGTAAGTCCAGAGAGTGCACTGGCACCACTGGGGATGCACTGCAGTGACTCCAGAGAGTGCACTGGCACCACTGGGGATGCAGTGCGGTGAGTCCAGAGAGTGCACTGGCACCACTGGGGATGCAGTGCAGTGACTCCAGAGAGTGCACTGGCACCACTGGTGATGCAGTGCAGTGAGTCTAGAGAGTGCACTGGCACCACGGGGGATGCACTGCAGTGACTCCAGAGAGTGCACTGGCACCACTGGGGATGCACTGCAGTGAGTCCAGAGAGTGCACTGGCACCTCTGGGGATGCACTGCAGTGAGTCCAGAGAGTGCACTGGCACCACTGGGGATGCAGTGCAGTGAGTCCAGAGAGTGCACTGGCACCACTGGGGATGCAGTGCAGTGAGTCCAGAGAGAGCACTGGCACCACTGGGGTTGCAGTGCAGTGAGTCCAGAGAGTGCACTGGCACTTCTGGGGATGCAGTGCAGTGAGTCCAGAGAGTGCACTGGCACCACTCTGGATGCAGTGCAGTGAGTCCAGAGAGTGCACTGGCACCACTGGGAATGCAGTGCAGTGAATCCAGAGAGTGCACTGGCACCACTGGGGATGCAGTGCGGTGAGTCAGAGAGTGCACTGGCACCACTGGGGATGCAGTGCAGTGAGTCCAGAGAGTGCACTGGCACCACTGGGGATGCAGTGCAGTGAGTCCAGAGAGTGCACTGGAACCACTGGGGATGCAGTACAGTGAATCCAGAGAGTGCACTGGCACCACTGGGGATGCAGTGCAGTGAGTCCATAGAGTGCACTGGCACCACTGGGGATGCACTGCAGAGAGTCCAGAGAGTGCACTGGCACCACTGGGGATGCACTGCAGTGAGTGCAGAGAGTACACTGGCACCTCTGGGGATGCACTGCAGTGAGTCCAGAGAGTGCACTGGCACCACTGGGGATGCCGTGCGGTGAGTCCAGAGAGTGCACTGGCACCACTGGGGATGCAGTACAGTAAGTCCACAGAGTGCACTGGCACCACTGGGGATGCAGTGCAGTGAGTCCAGAGAGTGCACTGGCACCACTGGGGATGCAGTGAAGTGAGTCCAGAGAGTGCACTGGCACCACTGGGGATGCACTGCAGTGACTCTAGAGAGTGCACTGCACCACTGGGGATGCAGTGTAGTGAGTCCAGAGAGTGCACTGTCACCACTGGGGATGCAGTGTAGTGAGTCCAGAGAGTGCACTGTCACCACTGGGGATGCACTGCAGTGAGTCCAGGGACTGCACTGGCACCACTGGGGATGCAGTGCAGTGAGTCCAGAGACTGCACTGGCACCACTGGGGATGCAGTGCTGTGAGTCCAGAGAGTGCACTGGCACCTTGGGGATGCAGTGCAGTGAGTCCAGAGATTGCACTGGCACCACTGGGGATGCAGTGCAGTGAGTCCAGAGAGTGCACTGGCACCACTGGGGATGCAGCGCCATGACTACATAGAGTGCACTGGCACCACTGTGGATGCACTGCAGTGAGTCCAGAGAGTGCACTGGCACCACTGGGGATGCAGTGCAGTGACTCCAGAGAGTGTACTGGCACCACTGGGGATGCACTGCAGTGAGTCCAGAGAGTGCACTGGCACCACTCTGGATGCAGTGCGGTGAGTCCAGAGAGTGCACTGGCACCACTGGGGATGCAGTGCAGTGAGTCCAGAGAGTGCACTGGCACCACTGGGGATGCACTGCAGTGACTCCAGAGAGTGCACTGGCACCACTGGTGATGCAGTGCAGTGAGTCCAGAGAGTGCACTGGCACCACTGGGGATGCACTGCAGTGACTCTAGAGAGTGCACTGGCACCACTCTGGATGCAGCGCGGTGAGTCCAGAGAGTGCACTGGATCAATTGGGGATGCAGTACAGTTAGTCCAGAGAGTGCACTGGCACCACTGGGGATGCAGTGCAGTGAGTCCAGAGAGTGCACTGGCACCACTGGGGATGCAGTACATTGACTCCAGAGAGTGAACTGGCACCACTGGGGATGCACTGCAGTGAGTCCAGAGAGTGCACTGGCACCACTGGGGATGCGGTGCAGTGAGTCCAGAGAGTGCACTGGCACCACTGGGGATGCACTGCAGTGACTCTAGAGAGTGCACTGGCACCACTGGGGATGCAGTGCAGTGAGTCCGGAGAGTGCACTGGATCAATTGGGGATGAAGTTCAGTTAGTCCAGAGAGTGCACTGGCACCACTGGGGATGCACTGCAGTGAGTGCAGAGAGTGCACTGGCACCACTGGGGATGCACTGCAGTGAATCTAGAGAGTGCACCGGCACCACTGGGGATGCAGTGCAGTGAGTCCAGAGAGTGCACTGGCACCACTGGGGAAGCACTGCAGTGACTCCAGAGAGTGCACTGGCACCACTGGGGATGCAGTGCAGTGAGTCCAGAGAGTGCACTGGCACCACTGGGGATGCAGCGCAATGACTACAGAGAGTGCACTGGCACCACTGGGGATGCAGTGCAGTGAGTCCAGAGAGTGCACTGGCACCACTGGGGATGCAGTGCAGTGAGTCCAGAGAGTGCACTGGCACCAATGGGGATGCAGTGCTGTAAGTCCATAGAGTGCACTGGCACCACTGGGGATGCACTGCAGTGAGTCCAGAGAGTGCACTGGCACCACTGGGGATGCAGTACAGTGAGTCCACAGAGTGCACTGGCACCACTGGGGATGCAGTACAGTGAGTCCACAGAGTGCACTGGCACCACTGGGGATGCACTGCAGAGACTCCAGAGAGTGCACTGGCACCACTGGGGATGCAGTGCGGTGAGTCCAGGGAGTGCACTGTCAGCACTGGGGATGCAGTGCAGTGAGTCCAGATAGTGCACTGGCACCACTGGGGATGCAGTGCAGTGATTCCAGAGAGTGCACTGGCACCACTGGGAATGCACTGCTGTGAGTCCAGAGAGCGCACTGGCACCACTGGGGATGCAGTGCAGTGAGTCCAGAGAGTGCACTGGCACAACTGGGGATGCAGTGTAGTGAGTCCAGAGAGTGCACTGGCACCTTGGGGATGCAGTGCAGTGAGTCCAGAGAGTGCATTGGCACCACTGGGGATGCAGTGCAGTGAGTCCAGAGAGTGCACTGGCACCACTGGAGATGCAGTGCAGTGAGTCCAGAGAGTGCACTGGATCAATTGGGGATGCAGTTCAGTTAGTCCAGAGAGTGCACTGGCACCACTGGGGATGCACTGCAGTGAGTCCAGAGAGCGCACTGGCACCACTGGGGATGCAGTGCAGTGAGTCCAGAGAGTGCACTGGATCAATTGGGGATGCAGTTCAGTTAGTCCAGAGAGTGCACTGGCACCACTGGGGATGCAGTGCAGTGAGTCCAGAGAGTGCACTGGCACCACTGGGGATGCACTGCAGTGAGTCCAGAGAGTGAACTGGCACCACTGGGGATGCAGTACAGTGACTCCAGAGAGTGAACTGGCACCACTGGCGATGCAGTGTAGTGAGTCCAGAGAGTGCACTGTCACCACTGGGGATGCACTGGAGTGAGTGCAGAGAGTACACTGGCACCATTGGGGATGTACTGCAGTGAGTCCAGAGAGTGCACTGGCACCACTGGGGATGCAGTGCAG
Organism: Anser anser; assembly: GCF_964211835.1. Lineage (NCBI taxonomy): Eukaryota > Metazoa > Chordata > Aves > Anseriformes > Anatidae > Anser > Anser anser. The sequence continues at coordinate 26,059 of NW_028153888.1, read as the reverse complement.
TGAGTCCAGAGAGTGCACTGGCACTACTGTGGATGCAGTACAGTGAGTCCAGAGAGTGCACTGGCACCACTGGGGATGCACTGCAGTGACTCTAGAGAGTGCACTGGCACCACTCTGGATGCAGCGCGGTGAGTCCAGAGAGTGCACTGGATCAATTGGGGATGCAGTTCAGTTAGTCCAGAGAGTGCACTGGCACCACTGGGGATGCAGTGCAGTGAGTCCAGAGAGTGCACTGGCACCACTGGGGATGCAGTACATTGACTCCAGAGAGTGAACTGGCACCACTGGGGATGCAGTGCAGTGAGTCCAGAGAGTGCACTGGCACCACTGGGGATGCGGTGCAGTGAGTCCAGAGAGTGCACTGGCACCACCGGGGATGCACTGCAGTGAGTCCAGAGAGTGCACTGGCACCACTGGGGATGCAGTGCAGTGAGTCCAGAGAGTGCACTGGCACCACTGGGGATGCAGTACAGTGAGTCCACAGAGTGCACTGGCACCACTGGGGATGCACTGCAGAGACTCCAGAGAGTGCACTGGCACCACCGGGGATGTAGTGCAGTGAGTCCAGAGAGTGCACTGGCACCACTGGGGATGCAGTGCTGTGAGTCCAGAGAGTGCACTGGCACCACTGGGGATGCACTGCAGTGAGTCCAGAGAGTGCACTGGCACCACTGGGGATGCAGTGCCTTGAGTGCAGAGAGTTCACTGGCACCACTGGGGAAGCACTGCAGTGAGTCCAGAGAGTGCACTGGCACCACTGGAGATGCAGTGCTGTGAGTCCACAGAGTGCACTGGCACCACTGGGGATGCACTGCAGTGAGTCCAGAGAGTGCACTGGCACCACTGGGGATGCAGTGCAGTGAGTCCAGAGAGTGCACTGGCACCACTGGGGATGCAGTACAGTGAGTCCAGAGAGTGCACTGGCACCACTGGGGATGCACTGCAGTGAGTCCAGAGAGTGCACTGGCACCACTGGGGATGCAGTGCCTTGAGTGCAGAGAGTTCACTGGCACCACTGGGGATGCACTGCAGTGAGTCCAGAGAGTGCACTGGCACCACCGGGGATGTAGTGCAGTGAGTCCAGAGAGTGCACTGGCACCACTGGGGATGCAGTGAAGTGAGTCCAGAGAGTGCAGTGGCAGCACTGGGGATGCAGTGCAGTGAGTCCAGAGAGTGCACTGTCAGCACTGGGGATGCAGTGCAGTGAGTCCAGAGAGTGCACTGGCACCACTGGGGATGCAGTGCAGTGAGTCCAGAGAGTGCACTGGCACCACTGGGGATGCAGTGCAGTGACTCCAGAGAGTGCACTGGCACCACTGGGGATGCAGTGCGGTGAGTCCAGAGAGTGCACTGGTACCACTGGGGATGCAGTGCAGTGAGTCCAGAGAGTGCACTGGCACCACTGGGGATGCAGTTCTGTAAGTCCAGAGAGTGCACTGGCACCACTGGGGATGCCGTGCAGTGAGTCCAGAGAGTGCACTGGCACCACTGGGGATGCAGTGCGGTGAGTCCACAGAGTGCACTGGCACCACTGGGGATGCAGTACAGTGAGTCCACAGGGTGCACTGGCACCACTGGGGATGCACTGCAGTGACTCTAGAGAGTGCACTGGCACCACTGGGGATGCAGTGCAGTGAGTCCAGAGAGTGCACTGGCACCACTGGGGATGCAGTGCTGTAAGTCCATAGAGTGCACTGGCACCACTGGGGATGCACTGCAGTGAGTCCAGAGAGTGCACTGGCACCACTGGGGATGCAGTACAGTGAGTCCACAGAGTGCACTGGCACCACTGGGGATGCAGTACAGTGAGTCCACAGAGTGCACTGGCACCACTGGGGATGCACTGCAGAGACTCCAGAGAGTGCACTGGCACCACTGGGGATGCAGTTCAGTGAGTCCAGAGAGTGCACGGGCACCACTGGGGATGCAGTGCAGTGACGGCAGAGAGTGCACTGGGACCACTGGGAATGCAGTGCAGTGATTCCAGAGAGTGTACTGGCACCACTGGGGATGCAGTACAGTGAGTCCACAGAGTGCACTGGCACCACTGGGGATGCAGTGAAGTGAGTCCAGAGAGTGCAGTGGCACCACTGGGGATGCAGTGCAGTGAGTGCAGAGAGTGCACTGGCACCACTGGGGATGCAGTGCAGTGAGTCCAGAGAGTGCACTGGCACCACTGGGGATGCAGTGCAGTGAGTCCAGAGAGTGCACTGGCACCATTGGGGATGTACTGCAGTGAGTCCAGAGAGTGCACTGGCACCTCTGGTGATGCAGTGCAATGACTCCAGAGAGTGCACTGGCACCACTGGGGATGCAGTGCGGTGAGTCCAGAGAGTGCACTGGCACCACTGGGGATGCAGTTCAGTGAGTCCAGAGAGTGCACTGGCACCACTGGGGATGCAGTGTAGTGAGTCCAGAGAGTGCAGTGGCACCACTGGGGATGCAGTGCAGTGAGTGCAGAGAGTGCACTGGCACCACTGGGGATGCAGTGCAGTGAGTCCAGAGAGTGCACTGGCACCACTGGGGATGCAGTGCAGTGAGTGCAGAGAGTGCACTGGCACCATTGGGGATGTACTGCAGTGAGTCCAGAGAGTGCACTGGCACCACTGGGATGCAGTGCAGTGAGTCCAGAGAGTGCACTGGCACCACTGGGGATGCAGTGCGGTGAGTCCAGAGAGTGCACTGGCACCACTGGGGATGCAGTGCAGTGAGTCCAGAGAGTGCACTGTCACCACTGGGGATCCAGTGCTGTAAGTCCAGAGAGTGCACTGGCACCACTGGGGATGCAGTGCAGTGAGTCCAGAGAGTGCACTGGCACCACTGGGGATGCAGTGCGGTGAGTCCAGAGAGTGCACTGGCACCACTGGGGATGCAGTACAGTGAGTGCAGAGAGTGCACTGGCACCACTGGGGATGCAGTGCAGTGAGTCCAGAGAGTGCACTGGCACCACTGGGGATGCACTGCAGTGACTCTAGAGAGTGCACCGGCACCACTGGGGATGCAGTGCAGTGAGTCCAGAGAGTGCACTGGCACCACTGGGGAAGCACTGCAGTGACTCCAGAGAGTGCACTGGCACCACTGGGGATGCAGTGCAGTGAGTCCAGAGAGTGCACTGGCACCACTGGGGATGCAGCGCAATGACTACAGAGAGTGCACTGGCACCACTGGGGATGCAGTGCAGTGAGTCCAGAGAGTGCACTGGCACCAATGGGGATGCAGTGCTGTAAGTCCATAGAGTGCACTGGCACCACCGGGGATGCACTGTAGTGAGTCCAGAGAGTGCACTGGCACCACTGGGGATGCAGTGCAGTGAGTCCAGAGAGTGCACTGGCACCACTGGGGATGCAGTACAGTGAGTCCACAGAGTGCACTGGCACCACTGGGGATGCACTGCAGAGACTCCAGAGAGTGCACTGGCACCACTGGGGATGCAGTGCAGTGAGTCCAGAGAGTGCACTGGCACCACTGGGGATGCACTGCAGTGAGTCCAGAGAGTGCACTGGCACCACTGGGGATGCAGTGCAGTGAGTCCAGAGAGTGCACTGGCACCACTGGGGATGCAGTGCTGTGAGTCCAGAGAGTGCACTGGCACCACTGGGGATGCACTGCAGTGAGTCCAGAGAGTGCACTGGCACCACTGGGGATGCAGTGCCTTGAGTGCAGAGAGTTCACTGGCACCACTGGGGATGCACTGCAGTGAGTCCAGAGAGTGCACTGGCACCACCGGGGATGTAGTGCAGTGAGTCCAGAGAGTGCACTGGCACCACTGGGGATGCAGTGAAGTGAGTCCAGAGAGTGCAGTGGCACCACTGGGGATGCAGTGCAGTGAGTGCAGAGAGTGCACTGGCACCACTGGGGATGCAGTGCAGTGAGTCCAGAGAGTGCACTGGCACCACTGGGGATGCAGTGCAGTGAGTCCAGAGAGTGCACTGGCACCACTGGGGATGCAGTGCAGTGACTCCAGAGAGTGCACTGGCACCACTGGGGATGCAGTGCGGTGAGTCCAGAGAGTGCACTGGTACCACTGGGGATGCAGTGCAGTGAGTCCAGAGAGTGCACTGGCACCACCTGGGATGCAGTTCTGTAAGTCCAGAGAGTGCACTGGCACCACTGGGGATGCAGTGCGGTGAGTCCACAGAGTGCACTGGCACCACTGGGGATGCAGTACAGTGAGTCCACAGGGTGCACTGGCACCACTGGGGATGCACTGCAGAGACTCCAGAGAGTACACTGGCTCCTCTGGTGATGCACTGCAGTGAGTCCAGACAGTGCACTGGCACCACAGGGGATGCCGTGCGGTGAGTCCAGAGAGTGCACTGGCACCACTGGGGATGCAGTACAGTAAGTCCACAGAGTGCACTGGCACCACTGGGGATGCAGTGCAGTGACTCCAGAGAGTGCACTGGCACCACTGGTGATGCAGTGCAGTGAGTGCAGAGAGTGCACTGGCACCACTGGGGATGCAGTGCAGTGAGTCCAGAGAGTGCACTGGCACCACTGGGGATGCACTGCAGTGACACCATAGAGTGCACTGGCACCACTGGGGATGCAGTGCGGTGAGTCCAGAGAGTGCACTGGCACCACTGGGGATGCAGTGCAGTGAGTCCAGAGAGTGCACTGGCACCACTGGGGATGCACTGCAGTGACTCTAGAGAGTGCACTGCACCACTGGGGATGCAGTGTAGTGAGTCCAGAGAGTGCACTGTCACCACTGGGGATGCAGTGTAGTGAGTCAAGAGAGTGCACTGGCACCACTGGGGATGCACTGCAGTGAGTCCAGAGAGTGCACTGGCACCACTGGGGATGCAGTGCAGTGAGTCCAGAGACTGCACTGGCACCACTGGGGATGCAGTGCAGTGAGTCCAGAGAGTGCACTGGCACCTTGGGGATGCAGTGCAGTGAGTCCAGAGAGTGCACTGGCACCACTGGGGATGCAGTGCAGTGAGTCCAGAGAGTGCACTGGCACCACTGGGGATGCAGTGCAGTGAGTCCAGAGAGTGCACTGGCACCACTGGGGATGCAGTGCAGTGAGTCCAGAGAGTGCACTGGCACCACTGCGGATGCAGCGCAATGACTACATAGAGTGCACTGGCACCACTGGTGATGCACTGCAGTGAGTCCAGAGAGTGCACTGGCACCACTGGGGATGCAGTGCAGTGACTCCAGAGAGTGCACTGGCACCACTGGGGATGCACTGCAGTGAGTCCAGAGAGTGCACTGGCACCACTCTGGATGCAGTGCGGTGAGTCCAGAGAGTGCACTGGCACCACTGGGGATGCAGTGCAGTGAGTCCAGAGAGTGCACTGGCACCACTGGGGATGCACTGCAGTGACTCCAGAGAGTGCACTGGCACCACTGGTGATGCAGTGCAGTGAGTCCAGAGAGTGCACTGGCACCACTGGGGATGCACTGCAGTGACTCTAGAGAGTGCACTGGCACCACTCTGGATGCAGCGCGGTGAGTCCAGAGAGTGCACTGGATCAATTGGGGATGCAGTTCAGTTAGTCCAGAGAGTGCACTGGCACCACTGGGGATGCACTGCAGTGAGTCCAGAGAGTGCACTGGCACCACTGGGGATGCAGTATAGTGACTCCAGAGAGTGAACTGGCACCACTGGGGATGCACTGCAGTGAGTCCAGAGAGTGCACTGGCACAACTGGGGATGCGGTGCAGTGAGTCCAGAGAGTGCACTGGCACCACTGGGGATGCACTGCAGTGACTCTAGAGAGTGCACTGGCACCACTGGGGATGCAGTGCAGTGAGTCCAGAGAGTGCACTGGATCAATTGGGGATGCAGTTCAGTTAGTCCAGAGAGTGCACTGGCACCACTGGGGATGCACTGCAGAGACTCCAGAGAGTGCACTGGCACCACTGGGGATGCAGTGCAGTGAGTCCAGAGAGTGCACTGGCACCACTGGGGATGCAGTGCAGTGAGCCCAGAGAGTGCACTGGCACCACTGGGGATGCACTGCAGTGAGTCCAGAGAGTGCACTGGCACCACTGGGGATGCAGTGCAGTGAGTCCAGAGAGTGCACTGGCACCACTCTGGATGCAGTGCGGTGAGTCCAGAGAGTGCACTGGCACCACTGGGGATGCAGTGCAGTGAGTCCAGAGAGTGCACTGGCACCACTGGGGATGCACTGCAGAGACTCCAGAGAGTGCACTGGCACCACTGGGGATGCAGTGCAGTGAGTCCAGAGAGTGCACTGGCACCACTGGGGATGCAGTGCAGTGAGCCCAGAGAGTGCACTGGCACCACTGGGGATGCACTGCAGTGAGTCCAGAGAGTGCACTGGCACCACTGGGGATGCAGTGCAGTGAGTCCAGAGAGTGCACTGGCACCACTCTGGATGCAGTGCGGTGAGTCCAGAGAGTGCACTGGCGCCACTGGGGATGCAGTACAGTGAGTCCAGAGAGTGCACTGGCACCACTGGGGATGCAGTGCAGTGAGTCCAGAGAGTGCACTGGATCAATTGGGGATGCAGTTCAGTTAGTCCAGAGAGTGCACTGGCACCACTGGGGATGCACTGCAGTGAGTCCAGAGAGTGCACTGGCACCACTGGGGATGCAGTACAGTGACTCCAGAGAGTGAACTGGCACCACTGGGGATGCAGTGCAGTGAGTCCAGAGAGTACACTGGCACCATTTGGGATGTACTGCAGTGAGTCCAGAGAGTGCACTGGCACCACTGGGAATGCAGTGCAGTGAGTCCAGAGAGGGCACTGGCACCACTGGAGATGCAGTACAGTGAGTCCACAGAGTGCACTGGCACCACTGGGGATGCACTGCAGTGAGTCCAGAGAGTGCACTGGCACCACTGGGGATGCAGTACAGTGAGTCCAGAGAGTGCACTGGCACCACTGGGGATGCACTGCAGAGACTCCAGAGAGTGCACTGGCACCACTGGGGATGCACTGCATTGAGTCCAGGGAGTGCACTGGCACCACTGGGAATGCACTGCAGTGAGTCCAGGGAGTGCACTGTCAGCACTGGGGATGCAGTGCAGTGAGTCCAGATAGTGCACTGGCACCACTGGGGATGCAGTGGAGTGATTCCAGAGAGTGCACTGTCAGCACTGGGGATGCAGTGCAGTGAGTCCAGATAGTGCACTGGCACCACTGGGGATGCAGTGCAGTGAGTCCAGAGAGTGCACTGGCACCACTGGGGATGCACTGCAGTGAGTCCAGAGAGTGCACTGGCACCACTGGGGATGCAGTGCAGTGAGTCCAGAGAGTGCACTGTCAGCACTGGGGATGCAGTGCAGTGAGTCCAGATAGTGCACTGGCACCACTGGGGATGCAGTGCAGTGAGTCCAGAGAGTGCACTGGCACCACTGGGAATGCACTGCTGTGAGTCCAGAGAGTGCACTGGCACCACTGGGGATGCACTGCAGTGAGTCCAGAGAGTGCACTGGCACCACTGGGGATGCAGTGTAGTGAGTGCAGAGAGTGCACTGGCACCTTGGGGATGCAGTGCAGTGAGTCCAGGGAGTGCACTGGCACCACTGGGGATGCAGTGCAGTGAGTCCAGAGAGTGCACTGGCACCATGGGGATGCACTGCAGTGAGTCCATAGAGTGCACTGGCACCACTGGGGATGCACTGAAATGACTCCAGAGAGTGCACTGGCCCCACTGGGGATGCAGTGCAGTGAGTCCAGAGAGTGCACTGGCACCACTGGTGATGCACTGCAGTGAGTCCAGAGAGTGCAGTGGCACCACTGGGGATGCAGTGCAGTGAGTCCAGAGAGTGCACTGGCACCACTGGGGATGCAGTGCAGTGAGTCCAGAGAGTGCACTGGATCAATTGGGGATGCAGTTCAGTTAGTCCAGAGAGTGCACTGGCACCACTGGGGATGCAGTGCAGTGAGTCCAGAGAGAGCACTGGCACCACTGTGGATGCAGTACAGTGAGTCCAGAGAGTGCACTGGCACCACTGGGGATGCACTGCAGTGACTCCAGAGAGTGCACTGGCACCACTGGGGATGCAGTGCAGTGAGTCCAGAGAGTGCACTGGATCAATTGGGGATGCAGTTCAGTTAGTCCAGAGAGTGCACTGGCACCACTGGGGATGCAGTGCAGTGAGTCCAGAGAGTGCACTGGCACCACTGGGGATGCAGTACAGTGACTCCAGAGAGTGAACTGGCACCACTGGGGATGCACTGTAGTGAGTCCAGAGAGTGCACTGGCACCACTGGGGATGCACTGCAGTGAGTGCAGAGAGTACACTGGCACCATTGGGGATGTACTGCAGTGAGTCCAGAGAGTGCACTGGCACCACTGGGGATGCAGTACAGTGAGTCCACAGAGTGCACTGGCACCACTGGGGATGCACTGCAGAGACTCCAGAGAGTGCACTGGCACCACTGGGGATGCAGTGCAGTGAGTCCAGAGAGTGCACTGGCACCACTGGGGATGCAGTGCAGTGAGTCCAGAGAGTGCACTGGCACCACTGGGGATGCAGTGCAGTGAGTCCAGAGAGTGCACTGTCAGCACTGGGGATGCAGTGCAGTGAGTCCAGATAGTGCACTGGCACCACTGGGGATGCAGTGCAGTGAGTCCAGAGAGTGCACTGGCACCACTGGGAATGCACTGCTGTGAGTCCAGAGAGTGCACTGGCACCACTGGGGATGCACTGCAGTGAGTCCAGAGAGTGCACTGGCACCACTGGGGATGCAGTGTAGTGAGTGCAGAGAGTGCACTGGCACCTTGGGGATGCAGTGCAGTGAGTCCAGAGAGTGCATTGGCACCACTGGGGATGCAGTGCAGTGAGTCCAGAGAGTGCACTGGCACCACTGGGGATGCACTGCAGTGAGTCCATAGAGTGCACTGGCACCACTGGGGATGCACTGAAATGACTCCAGAGAGTGCACTGGCCCCACTGGGGGTGCAGTGCAGTGAGTCCAGAGAGTGCACTGGTACCACTGGGGATGCAGCGCAATGACTACAGAGAGTGCACTGGCACCACTGGGGATGCAGTGCTGTGAGTCCAGAGAGTGCACTGACACCACAGGGGATTCACTGCTGTGAGTCCAGAGAGTGCACTGGCACCACTGGGGATGCAGTGTAGTGAGTCCAGAGAGTGCACTGGCACCACTGGGGATGCACTGCAGTGAGTCCAGAGAGTGCACTGGCACCTTGGGGATGCAGTGCAGTGAGTCCAGAGAGTGCACTGGCACCACTCTGGATGCAGTGCGGTGAGTCCAGAGAGTGCACTGGCGCCACTGTGGATGCAGTACAGTCAGTCCAGAGAGTGCACTGGCACCACTGGGGATGCAGTGCAGTGAGTCCAGAGAGTGCACTGGCACCACTGGGGATGCAGTGCAGTGAGTCCAGAGAGTGCACTGGATCAATTGGGGATGCAGTTCAGTTAGTCCAGAGAGTGCACTGGCACCACTGGGGATGCAGTGCAGTGAGTCCAGAGAGTGCACTGGCACCACTGGGGATGCACTGCAGTGAGTCCAGAGAGTGAACTGGCACCACTGGGGATGCAGTACAGTGACTCCAGAGAGTGAACTGGCACCACTGGCGATGCAGTGTAGTGAGTCCAGAGAGTGCACTGTCACCACTGGGGATGCACTGGAGTGAGTGCAGAGAGTACACTGGCACCATTGGGGATGTACTGCAGTGAGTCCAGAGAGTGCACTGGCACCACTGGGGATGCAGTGCAGTGAGTCCAGAGAGTGCACTGGCACTACTGTGGATGCAGTACAGTGAGTCCAGAGAGTGCACTGGCACCACTGGGGATGCACTGCAGTGACTCTAGAGAGTGCACTGGCACCACTCTGGATGCAGCGCGGTGAGTCCAGAGAGTGCACTGGATCAATTGGGGATGCAGTTCAGTTAGTCCAGAGAGTGCACTGGCACCACTGGGGATGCAGTGCAGTGAGTCCAGAGAGTGCACTGACACCACTGGGGATGCAGTACATTGACTCCAGAGAGTGAACTGGCACCACTGGGGATGCACTGCAGTGAGTCCAGAGAGTGCACTGGCACCACTGGGGATGCACTGCAGTGAGTCCAGAGAGTGCACTGGCACCACCGGGGATGCACTGCAGTGAGTCCAGAGAGTGCACTGGCACCACTGGGGATGCAGTGCAGTGAGTCCAGAGAGTGCACTGGCACCACTGGGGATGCAGTACAGTGAGTCCAGAGAGTGCACTGGCACCACTGGGGATGCACTGCAGAGACTCCAGAGAGTGCACTGGCACCACTGGGGATGCAGTGCAGTGAGTCCAGAGAGTGCACTGGCACCACTGGGGATGCAGTACAGTGAGTCCAGAGAGTGCACTGGCACCACTGGGGATGCACTGCAGTGAGTCCAGAGAGTGCACTGGCACCACTGGAAATGCAGTGCAGTGAGTCCAGAGAGTGCACTGGCACCACTCTGGATGCAGTTCAGTGAGTCCAGAGAGTGCACTGGCACCACTGGGGATGCAGTGCCTTGAGTGCAGAGAGTGCACTGGCACCACTGGGGATGCACTGCAGTGAGTCCAGAGAGTGCACTGGCACCACCGGGGCTGTAGTGCAGTGAGTCCAGAGAGTGCACTGGCACCACTGGGGATGCAGTACAGTGAGTCCACAGAGTGCACTGGCACCACTGGTGATGCACTGGAGAGACTCCAGAGAGTGCACTGGCACCACTGGTGATGCAGTGCAGTGAGTCCAGAGAGTGCACTGGCACCACTGGGGATGCAGTGCAGTGAGTCCAGAGAGTGCAGTGGCACCACTGGGGATGCAGTGCAGTGAGTCCAGAGAGTGCACTGGCACCACTGGGGATGCAGTGCTGTGAGTCCAGAGAGTGCACTGGCACCACTGGGGATGCAGTGCAGTGAGTCCAGAGAGTGCACTGGCACCACTGGGGATGCAGTGCAGTGAGTGCAGAGAGTGCACTGGCACCACTGGGGATGCACTGCAGTGAGTCCAGAGAGTGCACTGGCACCACCGGGGATGCAGTGCTGTGAGTCCAGAGAGTGCACTGGCACCACTGGGGATGCAGTGAAGTGAGTCCAGAGAGTGCAGTGGCACCACTGGGGATGCAGTGCAGTGAGTGCAGAGAGTGCACTGGCACCACTGGGGATGCAGTGCAGTGAGTCCAGAGAGTGCACTGGCACCACTGGGGATGCAGTGCAGTGAGTCCAGAGAGTGCACTGGCACCATTGGGGATGTACTGCAGTGAGTCCAGAGAGTGCACTGGCACCACTGGTGATGCAGTGCAATGACTCCAGAGAGTGCACTGGCACCACTGGGGATGCAGTGCGGTGAGTCCAGAGAGTGCACTGGCACCACTGGGGATGCAGTTCAGTGAGTCCAGAGAGTGCAGTGGCACCACTGGGGATGCAGTGTAGTGAGTCCAGAGAGTGCAGTGGCACCACTGGGGATGCAGTGCAGTGAGTGCAGAGAGTGCACTGGCACCACTGGGGATGCAGTGCAGTGAGTCCAGAGAGTGCACTGGCACCACTGGGGATGCAGTGCAGTGAGTGCAGAGAGTGCACTGGCACCATTGGGGATGTACTGCAGTGAGTCCAGAGAGTGCACTGGCACCACTGGGATGCAGTGCAGTGAGTCCAGAGAGTGCACTGGCACCACTGGGGATGCAGTGCGGTGAGTCCAGAGAGTGCACTGGCACCACTGGGGATGCAGTGCAGTGAGTCCAGAGAGTGCACTGTCACCACTGGGGATCCAGTGCTGTAAGTCCAGAGAGTGCACTGGCACCACTGGGGATGCAGTGCAGTGAGTCCAGAGAGTGCACTGGCACCACTGGGGATGCAGTGCGGTGAGTCCAGAGAGTGCACTGGCACCACTGGGGATGCAGTACAGTGAGTGCAGAGAGTGCACTGGCACCACTGGGGATGCAGTGCAGTGACTCCAGAGAGTGCACTGGCACCACTGGGGATGCACTGCAGTGACTCTAGAGAGTGCACCGGCACCACTGGGGATGCAGTGCAGTGAGTCCAGAGAGTGCACTGGCACCACTGGGGAAGCACTGCAGTGACTCCAGAGAGTGCACTGGCACCACTGGGGATGCAGTGCAGTGAGTCCAGAGAGTGCACTGGCACCACTGGGGATGCAGCGCAATGACTACAGAGAGTGCACTGGCACCACTGGGGATGCAGTGCAGTGAGTCCAGAGAGTGCACTGGCACCAATGGGGATGCAGTGCTGTAAGTCCATAGAGTGCACTGGCACCACCGGGGATGCACTGCAATGAGTCCAGAGAGCGCACTGGCACCACTGGGGATGCAGTGCAGTGAGTCGAGAGAGTGCACTGGCACAACTGGGGATGCAGTGCAGTGAGTGCAGAGAGTGCACTGGCACCACTGGGGATGCAGTGCAGTGAGTCCAGAGAGTGCACTGGCACCACTGGGGATGCAGTGCAGTGAGTCCAGAGAGTGCACTGGCACCACTGGGGATGCAGTGCGGTGAGTCCAGAGAGTGCACTGGCACCACTGGGGATGCAGTACAGTGAGTCCACAGAGTGCACTGGCACCGCTGGGGATGCAGTGCTGTAAGTCCAGAGAGTGCACTGGCACCACTGGTGATGCAGTGCAGTGAGTCCAGAGAGTGCACTGGCACCACTGGGGATGCACTGCAGTGAGTCCAGAGAGTGCACTGGCACCACTGGGGAAGCACTGCAGTGAGTCCAGAGAGTGCACTGGCACCACTGGGGATGCAGTGCTGTGAGTCCACAGAGTGCACTGGCACCACTGGGGATGCACTGTAGTGAGTCCAGAGAGTGCACTGGCACCACTGGGGATGCAGTGCTGTAAGTCCATAGAGTGCACTGGCACCACCGGGGATGCACTGCAGTGAGTCCAGAGAGTGCACTGGCACCACTGGGGATGCAGTGCAGTGAGTCCAGAGAGTGCACTGGCACCACTGGGGATGCAGTACAGTGAGTCCAGAGAGTGCACTGGCACCACTGGGGATGCACTGCAGAGACTCCAGAGAGTGCACTGGCACCACTGGGGATGCAGTGCAGTGAGTCCAGAGAGTGCACTGGCACCACTGGGGATGCACTGCAGTGAGTCCAGAGAGTGCACTGGCACCACTGGGGATGCAGTGCAGTGAGTCCAGAGAGTGCACTGGCACCACTGGGGATGCAGTGCTGTGAGTCCAGAGAGTGCACTGGCACCACTGGGGAAGCACTGCAGTGAGTGCAGAGAGTGCACTGGCACCACTGGGGATGCAGAGCAGTGAGTCCAGAGAGTGCACTGGCACCACTGGTGATGCAGTGCAGTGAGTCCAGAGAGAGCACTGGCACCACTGGGGATGCAGTGCAGTGAGTCCAGAGAGTGCACTGGCACCACTGGGGATGCACTGCAGTGAGTCCAGAGAGTGCACTGGAACCACTGGGGATGCACTGCAGTGACTCTGGAGAGTGCACTGGCACCACTGGGGATGCACTGCAGTGACTCTAGAGAGTGCACTGGCACCACTGGGGATGCACTGCAGTGACTCCAGAGAGTGCACTGGCACCACTGGGGATGCAGTGCAGTGAGTCCAGAGAGTGCACTGGCACCACTGGGGATGCACTGCAGTGAGTCCAGATAGTGCACTGGC